>NW_020194783.1:0-7163 GCF_003025115.1 Trichoderma citrinoviride
AGTATTAATTAATAATAAATACTATATAAGCTAAGTTTAGCTTAATACTTAATATTAAGTATATTAATAATTTTATTATTAATTAGTATTTTTTTCTTTTATTTAGCTAATTTATATAATTTTATTTAGCTTTTTATAACCTTTTTTTTATTATTAAAGTAAGTAATAAAATATAGTTTATTATATTATATTAATATAAGATCTTTTATATATAGCTTTATTAATTAAAAATAACTATTTTTATTAATTTATTATAATATATCTAGATTTTTAAATAATAATAATATAAATTAAAATTAATTATAGAAAATATTAATAAAAAGTATTTTTAATTTTATTAATTTTTAATTTTTTTTATTAAAAAGTAAATTATTTATATAAATAATAATAAAAATACTATTTTTTATATATAACTTACTATTAGTTATAATAATATAAAAGCTAAAGATTAATAAGTAATTAATAAGTATTTTATATTATATTTATAAAGCCTGCTTTAAATTATATAAGGCTTTTTTAAGCTTATAAGCTTTATTTATATACTTAAAGCTAGTAAGTTATTTAATATAAATATCTTTTTTAACTTTATTATAAAAAAATATAGTTTTAATATTTATTTACTTTATTTTTAAATTTTAAGTAATAACTATTATAAAAAAAGCTTTATAAATTATAAGTTTAATACTTAAAGTAAAAGTCTTAATATAGTTATTTTTTATAGTTTATTTAAAGCCTTTAATTACTTAATAAGCTTTATATTTAATAAGTTAGTTATTTAAGCCTTTTTTTAACTTATATACTTATTTATTATAAAAGATATTTATATTTAGGTTTAAATTAACTAAGTTCTTTTAAAGCTTATATTTTTTTTAATATTATATATTATTATTAATTATAAAGAAAGCTATATTAGGCTTTTTTATAAGTTATTAGCTTAATATTATTAATATAAGATTTAGCTAATATTATTAATATAAAAATATTATATAATAAGATATAACTTTAAATAAGATATTAAAGTATAAAATGCTTTAAAACCTTATTTAATACCTTTAAGTATTTAAGATCTTTTAGTATAAATATAAATACTAGTATTTTTTTTATTATAGTAATTTTAATTATAAATTAAATTAAGCTTATTCTTTAATACTGTTTTTATATTTATAAAAGAGAATTATTTATTTAAGTTTTAATAAATTAAACTATTATAATTTTAATAATATTTAATTTAAAATATATATTAAAAAAGCTAATTACTCTTTATTTAAAAGTAAAAAGTTAATAAATTAAGTTTTTTATAAAATTAAGTAAAATATACTTTATACTTTTATTATTTAGCTTTTTATATTATATTTATAAAATAAAGTACTAGGCTATTATACTTATAATCTTAATATTTAAAATATTTAGCTATTATTTAAAAATAAGTTTAAAAAGAGTTTTAAAAATACTTTATATAAACTATAATTTTATAAGTAATTAATTATTTTTAAGATTTTTAATTAATATTATTTTAAAAAAAAGATTTATTATAATAAGTAATAGCTTATTATATATAATAATATTAAAGTTTTTAATAAGACTATTTAATTAATATTACTTTATTAATAATAACTTTAATATAATATTATATATTATAGCTTATTAATTAAACTTTTTACTATTAAATTCCTTTATATTATTTATATATATAATATAATAATAATAACTTTAAGGCTTTTTACTTTTTAAAATATATATAAAGTATTATATAAACTTTTATATATTTTATTTATTTTTAATAACCTTACTTTTATTAAATTTATTATATTTATTTATTAATATAATTTAATATCTTTTCTTATTATACTTAATTATATAAAAAAGGCTATATATATTAATATAAATAATATTATTAATATACTTTACTTATTATAGCTATTTTTAATATATTTTCTTTTTTATTTTATTTTAAATATATAGTTTATAAAAATAATATTTTTATATAGTATTTATATTATTTATTATATTTTTTATCTTAATAAAGTTATTATTATTAAAGTAACTTATTTAATTATATTAAAGTTTTATTTCTAGTTTAATAATAGAAAAAGTAAAAGTAAAAGTATATATAATATAAAAAATAAAAAGTTATATTAATATTAAATTTATTTATAAAATAAAAAGGTTTTTAAAATATTTTATAATAATTTTAATTTTTTCTTTTTTAATAATTTAGCTATTTTAAGTAATTTTTATTTTTCTTTTTTAATTAAAAATTTATAATATAAATACTAAGTTTATTCTTAAGTTTAATATATATAAGACTTTAATAAAAGTAATAGTAATAAATTAATTTTATTAATATATTTTTAAATAATACTATTAATTTTTTTAATTATAATTTTTAAAACTTTTATATTATTAAGTATATTATTATAAGGCTATAAGAAGTTAAGGATAAATTCTTTAATATAATAAGTAGTATATTACTTATATGTTAAGTTTAAGATTTAAATACTTTTTAAGCTATAAGTAAAGGATATTTTAAAATATAATAAAGTAATTACTTTTTATTTTTAATATTATTATAAAAAATAAAGCTTCTTTTTTTATTTAATATTATTTAGCTTAATTTTATATTTTATTTAAGATATTTTTATTATTATTTATAGTTTTTTTACTTTTTTTTTATTTAAGTATAGCTTTTAATATTTTTTTTATATAATATATTTTACTATAATATATATATTTTAATATTCTTATTATTATTAAGTTTTTATTTTTTATTAATATAAATCTTTTTTATATTAATAATACTTATATTATTATATTACTTTTTTATTAAACTTTTTTATTAAACTTTTTTAACTTTAGTACTTTAAATAATACTATTTAATATTAAAAAAGTATTAATATTATAATTTATTTAAAAGTTAATATATTATATTAACTATTTATTACTTAAATTATTAATAAACTTTAAAATAAAATAATTCCTAAATAGCTTATATTAACTACTAGCTTAAAAGAATCTTTTTTATATAATTTTAATTTTTTAAGTAAAAATATAAACTAACTTAGAATTTTTATTAAAAATATAGTTTTTTTATTTCTTATATATAGTTTATAATACTTTAAGGCTAAATTCTTAAAACTCTTCTTTAATATAATAAAAGATATATTAAATAGTCTTTCTTTTATTTATTATTTTACTTAATAAAATAAATAATATAGTTTTTAAGATTTTATATATTATTATTATTATTTACTTTTTTATATTTTAAGCTAGTTTTTTAAACTCTTATTTTTTATATTATAAATACTTAATAAGTTATTAATACTTATAAAATTAATAATTAGCTTTAGTTAGTATTTTTAATTAAAATAGTTTTTTTATTTTTATAAAAAAAAAAAGTAATTATAAGCTTAATATATTAATACTTATAAGTAAAACTCTTAAGCTAATAACTATTATTAAATAAGTAATAATACTTTTTTTAAGTTACTTTATTATTAAGCTATATTTTAAATTAGTTTTTAAATAAGCTATAATAATAATAATATATAAACTTTATAGCTATAAATATTTATATTACTTAAAGTTAAAGAAATACTTATTAATTTTATTTTTAAAATTATTATTTATTTATTTTAAGGCCTTATTATTATTTACTTTATTTTTATATTTATTTCTTTTAAGATTTTTAGTTTTCTTTTAGTTATTTAAAGGCTATTATAGTTTAAAATTAATAATTAATTTTTTTAATAATAATAATCTTAATTATTATAATTAATATATAAACTTTAAAAGAAATATTATAAGTAATATTAAATTACCCTTTATAATTTAAAATTACCTTTAAAATTAAAAATAATATTAAATTTAAATTCCTTAAAGTTATTTACTCTTTATTATAATAATATATTAATTATAAAATAGTTTTAAGGCTAGTATAAAAAAATATAGCTTTAATAATAATAAGTAATAATTAAGCTAAGCTTAAATAAAGTATTTATTATCTAATTATAAATAATTATAAAAATATAATAAGCTTTTAAAGTAAATCTAGCTTAAAGGCTAATTTAGTTATAATTAATATCTTTAATTACTTAATTTATATAAAAATTATAAAAATTATTTTTAATATTATATTTAAAAAGGTATAAAAAATTATCTACTTTAAACTTAATATAGCTATAATATAAAAATATAATAAAACCTTTTTATATATAATATAAAAGGACTTTAAAAACTTAATTAAAAAAGCTATTTATAAAATAAAATACTAATTATAAAAACTTAAGTAAATATAGCTATTACTTTTTTAAGCTAATAGCTTAATAATCCCCTTTTAAAGCCTATACTTATATACTTTAATTATAAAATAATAATCTTAAGCTTTTTTATTATAAAATTTTTAAAAAGCTATATTTTAGCTAAAATAGTATAAGCTATTAATATAGCTATTTATTTTAATATTATAATAGCTATATATTAGCTTTTTAATAATAATATAATAATTACTTTTTAAAGCCTTATTAATAATTATTATTATAACTTATTCTAGGCTTATAATATATTTAGCTTAAAAGCTAGATTATTTTAATATATATAAATATTTATAGCTAAATATATCCCTTTTTTCTTTTTTAATAATCTTAATAATAATAAGCTAGAAAAAATATTAAAAAGGGCTAATAATATTATTATTATTTAAGTTTATATAAAGTAAAATTATTATAAAAATATTATAAAAGTAACCTTAACTTTAAATATTAATAAAGTTTATTAAGCTAATTAGCTTTATAATTAAAGGCTTATTTTTAATATTTAGCTATTTAATATTAAACCTTTTATTAAAGAAATATAGCTTTAATAATATTATAATTACTTTTAAATTAAATATATTATAAAATTTTATAAAGTTATTTAATATTATAGCTAATATAAAGCTATTTTATATATAAATAAAAAATATAATACCTTAAGATTAAAATACTTACTTTACTTTAAAAAATATTTAGTATAATTATAAACTTACTTTAAAGTCTAGCTATATATAGTTTAAGTATAAAAAGCCTATACTTAAAGGCCTTATTAATTTATAAAACTAAAATTAATAAATATTAATATATTATTTACTTTTTTTTTTAATTTATTTTTATAATATTATTATTTTAGCTTATTATTAACTACTTTTAAAAAACCTTAAACCTTTTTTAAATAGCTATAGTTAATAATTATAAAAAGGCTAAAAAAGACTTTTTTATATTTATATTAAGCTTTTTTAATTTAGCTAATAGCTTTTTAAATACTATTATTATTTTACTTTAAGATTAATAAGGTTTTTTTAATAAAATATAAAAAGATTATTAAGGCTTATATACTTAGCCTTAGTTAATAAAAGTAAGTTTAATATTATTACTTTATAAAAACCTAAAGTAATATTATATAATATAAATAAAAATAATAATCTTTTATACTTTAGTTAAAATAACTATACTTTAATTAATAAAAGCAGCTAAAGAGTAATTTATATATATAAATAATATAGCCTTAAGTTATAAATATATAAAGCCTAGCTTAATTAATATAATATTACTTTTATAAATATTAATATAATAATCTTTTTTATTTATTTACTTATTTTTATATATAATACTTTTTAAGTTAGCTTTTTAACTAAACTTTTAAAAAAATTAATATATTTTTAATATATTTTTTTTTAATAACTTTAACTTTTATTACCTTTTATAAGATACTTATAACTATATTATATATAAAAGCTATATTTTTACTTTATTAATAGCTTAATAATAGCTTAGCCTTTTAACTTTTAAAAGAATTTAAACTTTATATTTTTATAATATATATAATAGTATTATTAACTTTATATAAGCTAGCTATAGCCTTTTAATAATATATAAAAAAGACTATACTTTAACTAGCTTTAATTATATTTTATAAATTACTTATATTAAGACTAAAAGAAAACTATTATAAACCTTAAACTTTATAATTTAACTTTAATACTAACTTAATAAAAGTATTATTATAATTAAAAGCTAGGCTTAATTTAATTTTATAATAGCTAAAGCTTTTTTAAAAACCTTTTAATAAATAAATTAATATATAAACTAAATTACTTAAAACTTATAAAATATTACTTAACTAGCTACTTTAGCTTAAAAGGCTAATAATTATAGCTAAATACTATAATAAATTAAAAAAGTTAAATAAGCTATTAAAATAATATATTATATTTATAAAGCTTACTTTAATTATTATTTTTTAAATACTTAAAAATAAAAAGTAAAAATAAAAAAGTATTAATTTTAAGCTATAATTAGTATAAAATAAAGTATATAATAAAAACTACTTTTTATAATATATTATAATATAAAAAAGATATAAAAGCTTAAATATTAAGCTAAGCTTAAAAATAACCTTTTATATAAGCTAGTATTATTTTTAGCCTTTAAATAATATAAGACTAACCTAGCCTTAATATTTACTTATTTAAATAAAGTAGAAATCTTTATAGCTTGCTTTTTCTTTTAACTTATAATAATTATTATCTTACTTTTTACTTTTTTTAAACTAAAGCTAAATATACCTTTAATTACTTTAAGAAAGATTAAAAAAGTATTATATAAAATAAACTCTTAAAAAGCTTTTAATAAAAATAGTATTTTAATAAAACTTATAAAAGCTTATAAAAAATATATTTTTTAATTACTAGCTTAACTTATTATAACCTAGCTTATAATTAAATATTACTTACTTTACTTTTACTTTATTAAAGTTATTATTTTTAAAAAGCTTAAAAAGATTAAAAAATAATAAACCTTTATTAATATATAATAATTTATTTTCTTTTTTTTATTATAAAAAAATAATTAAATTTATTATAATAGCTTACTTTATTTTTAAAATAAAAATAAAGCGCCTTTTACTTAAAGATTAAATAAGAAATAAAGCTATTTATTTTATAAAAGTAGTTATATACTTACTTATAAAGCTTATATATATAATTTAAAACTAATATAATACTACTTTATTATTATAGCTTAACTTAATAAAGATATTTAATATTATATATTATAAAAGACTTTTATATATTTTATAAAACTTAAAAGTCTTTTTTTACTTTATTTACTAAATATAATACTTTTTTAAT
>NW_020194784.1:0-6834 GCF_003025115.1 Trichoderma citrinoviride
TATATAAATTATATAAAGTATTACTATTTAGGCTATAACTAACTATTTTAAGCCTAGTAAGGGTCTGTATATTACTTCTTCTTAAAATTACCTTAAAGTTTAAGAATTTAAAAAAAAAATTTATAAAAATAATATAAGAAAAATAAAACTATATTTATTATAAGCAGGAATAGTAAAGTTAATATCTTTTTAAATCTTAATAATAATAATATTATTATTATTATTTTTATTATTATTCTCTTAAACTAGATCTTATTTAAAAAGAATATTAAAAGTAATAGTTATACTTAAGAATAACTAACTAGCTTTTATAATTTTTAATATATTTTTAAATATAGTTTTCTTATAATAAAACTATATTTAGAATATTTATATAGCTAACTTATATATTCTTTATTAAAATATTTCTTTTTTTTATAATAATAAGCTTAAAAACCTAATTTAAGTTAAAGCTAAATTCTCTAGCTAAGTAATGCTTATATAAGTATAAATATAATAAAAAGGGATTTTATAAGTTATAACCTATATAAAAATATAAAAAGTTACTTAGTTTTATAAAGTTTTTAGCTTTACAATCTAGCTAAAAGTTTAATAAAATTTCCTTATACTTCTTATAGCTTAATAAAATACTAAAAAATAAACTTAAAATATTCTCTAACACTTTAAGTATAAAATAGTTTATAAATAATTTTTAAATATTTTATATATATTTTTTCTAATAGTAAACTATAAAGTAAAGAAGTAGTATTATAAGTGAAATTTTCTAAGTACTTATATTATAGCTTAAATAGTAATTTTATATAGCTTAAATAGTAATACTTATTATATAGTAGTAATATCTTTAAGGTCTTTTTTTTAAGACTTATTAAAGTACTAGATAAACTCTTAAATACTTTACTTATTTTTTATTATTTTATTTTTATTAAACTAATTATATTTATTTATTAATATAATATAATACCTTTTTTAATTATAGCTAGTAATATAAAAAAGATTATATATATTAATATAAATAATATCTTTTATATAGTTTTTTTATTATAGTTATTCTTAATAAGGTTTTTCTTTTATTCTTTTTTAAAAATAAGGCTTATAAAAATAGTATTTTTATATAATATTTATCTTATTAATTAAAGGTTTTAGCTTATTTAAGTTACTTTTATATAAATACCTTATTTAATTATACTATACTTATAATTAAAGGTTAATAATATAAAATATAAAGACTAAAATAAAAAGAGATTTTACTTTAAGGCTATAAAAGATTAAGGCTTATATTAAAAAAGTATTAAATTAAAAGATAAAGAGATTTTTAAAGTATTATATTATTATTTTTATATTATCTTTTTTAATTATTTAATAATCTTAAGCTATTTATATTTTCCTTTTTAAGTTATAAAACTAAGTAATAAAAAGTAAGTTAAAATTAAAGGTTAATATAAAAAGGACTTTAATAAGTATAATAATAATAAAAAGGTTTTTATTTATATATTTTTAAATAACTATATTAATTTTAGTTATTAAATCTTAAAATTACTTATTTTATTAAAGAATTCTTTATATAGCTTAAAAGAACTTAAAATAAATTAAGCTTATTAAAATATTATATACTAATTATAACTTAAGTTTAATATTTATATAATATTAAGGCTATTATAAGATAATATTTTTAAAAATATTATAAAATAATTAGTTTTTATTACTTTATTTTTTAATAATAAAGCTTAATTTTTTTTATTTACTTAGCTTTTATATAAGAATAACTTTATTTACTTTTTTAGTTTTTTTAATATCTCTTTTTCTTTAAATATAAGTCTTAATACCTTTTTTTTATATAATAAGTCTTATTATAATATATATATTTTAGTATTTTTATTATTATAAAGTTTTTATTATTTATTAATATAAATTACTTTTATATTAATAAAGCCTATATTTAAATTATTATATTACTTTTTTATTTAATATTTTTAACTTTAGTACTTTTAACTATACTATTTAGTATTAAAAATACCTTAATACTATAATTAAACTAAAAGTTAATATATTAAATAAAGTATTATTTACTTAAGCTATTAATAAATTTTAAGGTTAAATAGCTATTTAAAAGCTTATACTAGCTTTTAGCTTAAAAGGACTTCTTTTAAATAGTCTTAATTTATTAAGTAAATTCTTAAATAAAGTTTAATTTTAAGTTAAAGTTATAGTCTTTTTATTCTTTATATATTATTTATAAAGCTTTAAGTTTAAACTTTTAAAACTACTTTTTAACTTATTATAATACCTTTTTTATTATATATTTTTTTTTTATTATTTTACTTAATAAAATTAATAATATTATTTTTAAAATATTAATATATTATTATTACTTACTTATTTAAGTATTAAGCTAAGATTTTAAACCTTTTTTTATATATTATAAGTAAATAATAAGCTATCTCCTTTAATAAAATTAATTACTAGCTTTAGTTAATATTCTTAAGTTAAATAATTCTTTTATTTTTTTAAAGATAGTAAAAAGTATAAACTTAAGGCATTAATATTAATAAGCTTAATCTTAAGTTACTTAATTACTTTTTTAATAAGAGTCCTCTTATTTAAACTATAGTAAATCTTTATTTAAACTATAGTAATTTATACTACTAGCTAGGCTAATGCCTTAAGTAGGATTCTTTATATACTTATATTAAGATATAGTATAAAGCTTTAGTAATTATTATTATTAAGATAGTATTATAATAAAAGGCAAGATATTATAATTAAAGTAAGGAATTAAAGTAGCTTTATTCCTTTATAAAATAGCTATTATAGTTATACTTTTTAAATTTAAAGTAAAGATAATAATAATAATAATAATAAAAATTATAATAATAAAGGCAGGAAATTATAATATTAATATTTAGGTATTAAAGGCAAAAAATTATAAAGCATATTATTATATAAGCTACTTAATATACTATTAGGTTATATTATAAATAAGTATATACTTATAAAAATATAAGTATAAGTATAAGGATTTTTCTATATATATAAACTATTATAATTTAAATAAAGATTCTCTATAGTTTAAATAAAAGGACTCTTTAATAATAATTATTTTTTTAAAAGTGCTTTTTTATTAAGCTATATTATAAAGTATTATTATAAGTCCTCTTATTTAAACTATAATAAATTCCTATTTAAACTATAATAATTTATACTACTAGCTAGGCTAATGCCTTAAGTAAGATTCTTTATATACTTATATTAAAATATAGTATAAAGCTTTAGCAGTTATTACTATTAAGAGAGTATAAGATATTATAAGTATTATATATGCCTTAGTATATAATCTTAGTTAAGACTATAGTTTATTATAGTATAGCCTATTTATTATTATTTTTCTTTCTTAAATAGCTTTAATTAGCTAAATTAAGTCTTTTTCTTTTTTAAAAGTTATTATAAGTTATAAGCTTATTTATAACTACTGCTTATAATTATAACTTTTAATACTAAGTTATTACCTTCTTAATACTAAGTTATTACTTCTTTAATACTAAGTTATTATCTTCTTTAATATTAAGTTATTACTTTTTAAACTATTATTAAGTTATAGTTATATTTTTTAATTAATTTATAATTACCTTATTCTCTTTTACTTTTTTTAAAAAGCTTAAAGACTTTAGTTTTTTAAAAATATTATTTTTCTCTTTTTAATAACTTATTAATTAAATAGTAAGATATTTTTCTTTTAATTTTTTATTTTATAATAACTTTTAACCTTAACCTTATACTAATCTTAATCCTTAGCTTAATATAATAGTATTTATTATAAATAATACCTTAAAGGCTATAAAAGTAAATTTCCTTTTATTAATAATATAACTATATAATACTAATAATTAAAATACTTAATAATAAACTTTAAAAATTAATATTATACTATTAAGTATTTAAAAAAGGTATAAATATTTATATAAAAATAGCTATATAAGTAAAGAAAAATACTTAAAAATAAAAAGACTTAATAATTATAAGCTTTATCTTTAATAGCTTATTAATAAATATTAAAATAAAGCTTAATTATAAAAGATTTAATAATAATAAGTTTACTTTTAAAAAGCTTTTTAATTAAATAAAGATAATTATTTTAAAAGCCTTATTAAAAAGAGTTTTTATTATTATTTAAAAGTTTAATAAATTAAACTATAGCTAGTTTTTAATACTTAAAGTATATATTAATATATTTATAAAAGTATAAACTTAAATTATATATAAGTATTTAAATACTTTTAATATATAATTTATTATAATTACTTTTACTAGTTTTAAAAAAATAAATAAAACTTAATATAAGTATTAAATTACTAATTTATATTAAAGTTAAAAGATTTAAAAAGATAAGCTTATTAAGTTTTTTTATTTATAAATTAATAAAAAAGCCTATAATAAGAATACTTTTAGTATTTTTAAGCAGGCACTTTTTTTATCTTTTAGAAGTTAAATAAAAAAAGCTTAAGCTTAATAATAATAATAAAATTAAAAAGCTAAAGTATAGCTATATTATTTTAATAAATAAAAAACTATATATATTAAAGACTTACTAATATCTTTACTTTAAATAATATCTTTAATATTTTTATTTATTATTATATTAAGGTTTTTATTTTAAAAAAGAAAAAAATAATAATAAACTTATAATTAAAAAAAAACTATATTTAAAAATATATTAAAGATTATAAAAGCTAATTAATTTATTCTTAAATATAACTATTACTTTTAATATCCTCTTTAAATAAAATCTAGTTTAAGAGAATAATAATAAAAATAATAATAATAATAATAATAATATTAAGATTTAAAAAAATATTAACTTTACTATTCTTACTTAAAATATTAGCTTAAATAATAATATTATTAATTTAAGCTATAATATATATTATTTTAATAATATTAAGTAGTTTATTTTCTTTTAAAAGCTTAATAATATTAACTTAATAGCTATATTAAATAAAGAATTTTTAAAAACTAAAGGTATAAGTATTATAATTATTTTATTATTAAATAATAAGTTTTTTAAACTTAAAAATATTACTTATATACTTAAAGCAGCAGCTAATATAATTAGCTTAAGATCTTTTAAATAAAAGTCTATTTTTTATAATATAATAAATAATAGTTTAGTATTTTATAAAGATAATAAAACTATTTATATTATAAAAGTATATTAAAAATATAATATTATAATATTAAAGACTATAATATTATAAAAATATTATAATTTTATTACTTTATTATATAAAGTATTAATAATTAATATTAAATTTAATTTAATATATAAAAGACTTAGTTATATTAAAAAAGACTATATTTTAAAAGCTTATTAATAATTTAAGATTAAAATTAATTTAATAATAATTAAAGACTTTTATTATAAAGTATATTATTTAGCTAAGTTTAAGGCTATTATTAATTAACCTTATTAATTAAGCTTATTTAATTTCTTTAAATTATTTTTTAAAATATAATTTCTTATATATTTATTAGCTATAGTAAATTTAAAAATTCTTTTTATAATATTAATACTTATATAAAGTATTAATAGCTAATTTTAGCTATATTAAGATTTAATATTATAAAAAAGTTTAAAAGCTAAAAATACTAAATAAAAATAATTAATAATAGTAATAAAGTTTAAATTATATTTTTAATAATATAGCTAAGTTTATTTTTTATAATATTTAAGATTAGTTTTATAAAAAAGGATTTATATTAAGAATATTATTAACTTATACTTTTTAATAAAATAAAATAATTAAATATATTAGCAAGACCTTAATAAACTTAATATAAGTAACTTACTTAAAAGTTAAATTACTTAAGACTTTATAGCTATTATATATAAAAGTAGCTATATATATTAATAACCTGCTATTAATATAATTTAATAAAAATAAGACTTTTTTTTTTAAAAAGATATTTAATAAAATATAAGTTAATTATAATTATAATATAAAGTATATATATACTTAAAGATATATAATATATATTAAAAAATAAAATAATAAAAAATTAAAAAGTATTAAAATATAAGTAAAAGTAACTTATAAATACCTAGTTAATTTAAAAAAACTTAATAGCTATATTTATAAAGTCTATCTTTTTAATAAAAAGAAAGTTATTAAAGCTAAAGATATTAAGTTTTAAAAAATAAACTATTTTTATAAAAATAATAAAGAAAAACCTTAAGTTAAATATAAAGCTATACTAATTAATTTAAAGATTAAAAATAGTAAATAAATAATCTTTAATAAAGTTATTAAGTAATAATAAGTTATTAAATAATAATAAAAGTTTATTATAAAAACTAGCTAAGCAGCTAGCTTTATTATTATTTTTTAAAAACCTTAAAGACTAATTATATAATTAATAAAAACTAATCTTATAGTAAATTTAAGTATTTTAAAGCTAATAAAAATAATAATAATATCTTTTAATAATAACTTTTATAATATTATAAAAAAGAAAAGTATTTATAAACTCTTAAACTTACTTTATAAAAAAAGATATAAAATAATATTCTTTAAGCTAACTAAGACTATTAAGACTTTTATAATTAATATTTAATTAAACTTAAAGCTATTTATAAAAATATTATTAATATTATTATCCTAGCTTTATAAGCTCTTTTAATTTTATTTTTAATATTTTATAAAACCTTTATTATTCTTATTATTAAATAAGTTAAGTTAAATTAATTAAATAAAATATAAATAAATAAATAAATAATAATAATAATACTTTAAAAAAGATATTACTTAAGTTAATTATAAAGTATTATATAAAAAAAAAAAA
>NW_020194785.1:0-1923 GCF_003025115.1 Trichoderma citrinoviride
AGCGGGGGCCATCATACTAACTGGACACTGGGAACCTGGGGCAACGTATAAAGACTCTCCTCCATTGGCGGTTTTCGTACGCCACAGCCACGGCTCGATGAGATTGGAGCGACTTCTGCTTATTAGTTCTGCCGACACAAATGGATTGGATTTGCGACATGTTCCAAGATGAAGGGTTCGCTTCGGAAGCTACCGGCGTATGACTGATAGAGAGGCGGAAAGATGGGGAAACTTGCGACTATACCTCTTGTTTTCTCGCGTCCGTCCCGCCATGTAAAGCATGGCATGGCCTAGATCTCGTAACGACCCACCATAGAATAGACTGGCGCGGGACTTGTATCCCGAATGCTCGGATCAAGACGATCATGCGCTCCTCTTTTCCCTTCTGTGCTCTTGTGAAGCCTCGTATGAGGCAGACATACCGATAGTGCGGTCAACGTTATGGGGTACCATGATCACTTTGGCAGCTTTAATGCGCCAAGCGCCGCCGAGAACATCCTTTCTGATCCAACCATCCCAGATAGAACACGATATGGCGCCCTTCGCAAGACCTCTGCGAATGGGAATCTCCAGGTCGGCTATATCTTCATCCATAGTGCCGGAAACGAAGCCTCAACTGGCATGATCTTGTCGTTCGACGGCACTTCCCCAGACTCCAGAAGCTAAAATCGGCGGAAACCACAGAGCGCTAATAGAAAGCTGAGAAAGGAGCATGATTCCGAAGAAGCATATTGTGTCGCGGGGATTCGGGACGTGCGTCACATGGGATATGACTGCCAGAGGAAACGAAACACGAGTCATGATGATGGGGAAGTCGCCGTCGCAAAAACCGACCTGTTGGCAATCCTGTGGATAATAGCCCCCCAGAAAGAACCGCCATCCTATCGGCACCTGTCCGACATTCAAGAGCGAAAAGAGCCGTATATATAAGCTTGGAGCTAGCTGGAAGCCGGGGAAGCCTTGGCTGGTGGTTTAAGAGGAAACCATTGAGCGCCACCGGAGAAAATATGGACAAAAACCGGGTGGCCGACCATTTCCACGAATTGCTTCTCACGGTGGCCTTTCGTAGGTTTGTTAGGTGCGGCTAAACGTTAATGAGTAGGCAATCAAGCTGGTGGATCTTGAAAAGGCGCGAATGAGCGGTGCCAAGCGGGATGGAGGTAAACCGGGGATGAAGCGTGATGTTGACGCCACTGGGCACCGAAGAGCTTCTGGAGGGCGAATCAGAGAACCAGAGAACCCCAGGCTTCTCCCCAGAAAGTTCGATAACTGGATTCTGGGGAAGAACCCCACGTTTTCGTCCGGGAACATCAGCGGCACTCGCCTCCTCCAGATGGAACTGTCTCCCCCACACAAGCAAGCCCCTCGAATGCGTTTAGCTCCAACTTCCCCGACCTTTGCGCCCCCCACAGATGCTCAATAGCGGTAGTGATGCTCGGTTCGTCGTTGTGAGGAGAAAGAGGGGAGGGGGATGCAGCGAGTCTCGGAAGCAGCTCCTGTGATATATAACAAGGGAGGTTGCCCCGACGGCGAACCTACTGGTGCCTCGATTGTCTGCTGATCTCCCTCGGTCAGCGCCATTGACCCCAGTGCAGACAGACGAAATCATGGCCATGATACGGCGCCAATTAGGGGAGCTAGTAGCAGTTTGTGCCAGTCGTAGTCCCCTTTCGATTGTATTTTCTTCATTGTCTAAGGTTCGTTCCCGTCCTACGCGTACAGATCAAACGCGTCGTCAGCAAAGAGCAGCCGGACCAGTTACCGTAGCAGCAACCCTATGGCGAGGTACCGGAGGTCCATGTAGAGCACGTGGCCGACCAGTCACTGGCGTCGGTGCTGACAGAACTACAGGAAGAGCTGTACAAGCTGTAGCGGGTCTAGGAACTGCCCTCTTCCCCCTGCCAGCCGAAGCGACCTATGCCA
>NW_020194785.1:3478-6656 GCF_003025115.1 Trichoderma citrinoviride
GGATAAGGAGAACCCCAACTTTGTGTACGTCTATTAATGAAGCGCGGGATCGCATAAGACTGCTGTCCGCGCCGACATGCGTATATGCTCAGTCTCTGATGATATGCTCGATGTAATAACAGCGTTTTGATAATTCTTCGTAATCCGGCATTCCGAATGGTTTTCCAAAGCAAGAGGTGCCCGACACAAGTCCATTAGGGTGACAAGAAGATGTGACCAGACTTGCTTCAACGCGTAGTCCGTAGAGCATCTCGGGCGATCTTGACAGTTGAGACGCAAAAATGCAGAGTGGCGGCCTAGGTTCCAGAATAAGCTCCCTCGTGCATTGCATGCCCGTAGCGTGCGGTTGCTCCTGAACCAGGAGTCACTTCGCACTCGCAGACCATAGCGTGGCACTGTCACGTTTCCTCTCTCGTCCATGTGGTGGCGGGATCCCGCATGGCAGCCCTGCATGGTGGCAGGCAATTCCGGTCCGAATGAGCAGCACAGGGTTCAGTCGTCATGGTAGGCCCTGCTGACGGGTACACGTACATACAGAGTATGATGCGCATGGGCATGTGGCCGCTAGGAGTTGAATAAGGTAGGTAGGCTTCTCGCCAACGGGACGAGGCGCGGAAATCCCGCCGGCTCACATTGGCTCTTAGCACCAACCGTCTGAAGCAAAATGTCCGAGGGCTAGTAATGGATGCCGTGGACTAGAGTAGAAAGGCTCATTCGATGTGACACCTTCGCCGTATCGATTACGGAGTACTCCGTATGGTGGCAGTTGATCGACCAAGTGGATTTTGGAACGATTGTGCTGATGCGTTGAGAGACACGAGGGACGAGGTAGTGCCGAGTAAGATGCCACATACCGAGTCTTCCTTCATCGTCATGTGAAGTGTGCCTTGGATCGACCGCTATGGCCGTGACCTCGATTAGTCTATGAGATGGCGCTTTGAACCACCTCGGACGTGCTGAGGAAGGCTTTGTCTTGCCAGGCGAGCAGTAGGTAGAAGTCATCATCCGATTCCAGATATGAATTGGCATGAGCGGTGGCATCCTGCCACGGGTGCCTCAACATGGCTCGGCCGATATCGTGTGAAACAAGCCCGGCCTCGGCCTTGGTATATGCAAACTACCGAAGGGCCTGCGAGTATAGCGAATAGACAAGTGCCTGCAGAGTTGGTGCTTATGGTGGAGAATTGACCCCGAGGAGCTTCGAGTCCGACTGCTAAGTTGATGTTGATGTGATTGAGGGTGCTCGCCATCAATACCAAGGTATATAAGTTGCCCAATTCTGCTGGCCAAGCCCGGCCGAACGCAGAGATGTCGTGGAGAGCAAACCTAGCGACCTGAAGACCGCTATGCCATGCCTGTATCCGACCTGCTATTACGAGCATCTGCCCGCCACTAGGTAGTTCAATCGCTTGTGCGCACATAATCGAGCTTGGCAATGCTTGCTCCTGAACAGAAGCTGCAACTCCGCACTCGACGACGATGGCATCAGCACGAACTCTTGCAGGCTAGTATGAAGTCCTGCAGATGGCCCAAGCTGTCGGGTCTTTGTCGCTGACGGACCGTGGTCGTACTGACTGGGCGAAGAAGGCTTAGAAGCTCAGTCAATGACTCGTGATTCTTTGGTCCCAGTCCTGGCGTCGCTCATACAGGCAGTATGAGCTGGCTGTGAGACCTCGAACTGTCAAGAATGGTAAAAAAAGACATCTTGCACATCTCTGCCTGTGAGCACTATTGCTCGAAACTGGACTTCGTACCGTGGGGGCAATCAGTGACAACTTGAACGCTCCATGCATTCCCAAGTACCAGAACCCCCAGCAAGCAAGCAAGCTGGGCCTCGCAGATGTTGATTCGCCTTCCCCTCGGGCGTGCTTGGCTCTCTTCTTCCAGCTTGCCGCCCCGTTGACCATCGGCTGCAGGTGTGCGGCCTGTTGGTAAGCCCGGTGCCCTGTTCCCGGTTCTGCAGATGCGATGCTGCGCTGCCGCTGTTATTCGGCGATGCGTGCAGGGGGGCTAGCAAAAGTGCAGAGGTGCTGCATCTGACCATGCGGGAGCTAATTGCGCATCAGCACTGCAGCTCGTATGGAGCATATTGGCTGCAGTCATTCCCTCGTGGTGATGCATCGGCGTCAAATGAAGCTGGTATTGTATTGGAACTCGTAGGATTGAAGATGTGAAGAGTTATCAAGCATGATGGAACGCCAATGTCGCCGTAGAAGGATGATATGGTGGTTGGAGGTCGCAGGTTGAAAGAACATTGAAGGTAGAAGCGAGGCAGCAATCCACGAAGCCGCCAATCAACCCTAACCCTGTCAAAACCGAGCCGGCCGCGGCAAGCCCACAAAGTGGCGCAGCCCATCAGCCTGAGATGTGCCGCTAGTAGCTGTCACTGGAAAGCGCCCAGAACGCTGGAATTGGCCGTCGGCGCGCCAGTGAAAGCGGCGTTGTCGAGGTGGTGTTCATTCTGCTGTCAATGCTTCCATCTCTCTCTCTCTCTCTTTCTCTTTCTCTCTTGATACCGCTATATGCTCTCGAAGAACCCCGCAAACCAGATGGAAGAGCGACGGTCTCCTTGATGCGTCCTTGCGATACCAGGGGACAGAACCAGCGATCAACATCCATGCAGCTTCCAGCGCTGTCAGCTTGACAGTGTCGTGCTATGGATGAAAGAAGCAAGAGGTGGTACGTCCTGCACTTCTTTAACGGCGCAGAATGGAAAAGAGCGTACGGAGTAGGTATCGTACTGTAGTATCCAGAAGGACTCTCTCATGTACCGTCGCATTCGCGCCAGGGTTGTTCGCCGACGCATCGGCCGTCCTCGTACAATGTCCAGCGTTCAGGTCCCGGTTCAGGCTCCAGGTCAGACTCCAGTCCAGGTCCCTTGTTGCGGCTTCGCGGATCACAGCCGTAGGCGAACGTGCTGCTGCCCTGCCCAGGGCCGGGGATTGGATAGGTTGCCTCGTCGAATTGGATCGCTGCCCAGCAAGCATCCATCGGTGATCACAGCAGCCGTCGACGCTGGAGCACCAGTGCAGCCGCCCTGGCACGTCTGGTCGCTAGCGTCACAGCTCTAGCGCTCTAGTGCCCTGCAGGGCCCCGTCCGTGGCGCGCCTCGGGCCCTCCCAGCCCGCTGAACCCACTGAGGCGCCAGCGACCATGAAGCCCACTGTGCCGCCCGCAT
>NW_020194786.1:0-6493 GCF_003025115.1 Trichoderma citrinoviride
AATATTATATATTATAAAAGACTTTTATATATTTTATAAAACTTAAAAGTCTTTTTTTACTTTATTTACTAAATATAATACTTTTTTAATAAAAGGTAAGCTAAATTATTTTTTAATAATATTATATTAAATAAGATTAAGATTTAGGCTAGTGTTTTTTAAAGGTTATTTATCTTTTTAATTTTTTTTCTTTTTTATATTACTTTATTATATAAAGCCTTAACTTTATATTTTATATTACTATTATAAGCTTTATAAATAATATAAATATCTTTACTTATAAATAAAATATAATAATAACTTAATAATAGCTTAAAGCTACTTAAGCTATTTATAATAAATAAGTAAAAAAATCTAAAGTAAAATTTAAGCTTAATAAAAATAAGCTTATATACTTTATAAAAAGTTAAATAGTTAATATAACTTAAATCTAGCTTAAGCTTATTATAGTCTAGCTATATTAAGTAATATAATTCTTAAGTATATAAATTAATTATAAACTAATTTAATTAAACTACTTAAAGTTCTTATATATTAAAATAGCTTAATAAAAGTTTACTTTAATTATATTTATAATATTAATATAAAAGACTTAAATTAAGTATACTTAATTATTATATATTATTATTATTAAAAGCTATTTTACTTATATAGCTAGTATTTTATACTTTTTTATAAAAGTAATAAACTAGCCTTATAATATTATTTATAAACTTAAAAAGCTTTAAAATAAATACCTTTACTTTATTATTAATATATATAAAGTAACCTTAATTTAAGCTTTAAAAATAAAAGCAGCTATTTTATTAATAAATCTTTACTTAAATAAATACTTAGCTAGGTTTTTATAATAAATAAAGGCTATTAATATAAAGAATAAAATATAAGCTATTTATAATTTAATAGCCTAAATATTATAAAAATACTATAAGCTTTAATAAAAACTATACCTTAGTTAATAATAATAGCTAGACTAGTAATACTTAAAATAGTCTTAGTTATTAAAAATAATAATTAAAATATAAAAAAAAAATTAAATTATTTTTAAGCTAGTCTTAAGTTAACTTTAGTAGTTTTTTAAGCTAAGTAATAATATATTATAAATTAAATTATAATTAAAGAAAATATTTAAAGTATATAGCTTTTTACTTAAATATAAAAGCTTTATACTTATATAGCTATATATAAAAAAAATTAAACTAAATAAATTCCTTTTTAATTAATATATACTTAAAGTAATTTTTTTTATAGCTATAGTATTAGGCTAAAAATATAATATTATATTTTTTTTAAGTATTTATTATATAATTAATAGTAGTTAAGGCTTTTATAGCTATTTTATAATAATTATAAAGTTAAGGCGCTTTTATATAGCTTTTAAGTTACCTTTACTTTAATTAAATAGTTCTTTAGCCTTAATAAACTAAAATAATTTTACTTTATAAAAAAGCTAATAATAAACTAAAAAACTATATATTATAATTATCTTATATTTAAGCTACTTTTAATATAGCCTTTTAAGAATTTAAAAATTAAATATAAAAACTATTAAAATATTAATATATTTACTACCTTTATTATTTAATATTATTAAAATATACCTTAAGCTAGCTTTAAGATTAACTTTAGCTAAGTATAGCTTATTTTTTTATTATTAAACTTAATTTATTAACTTTTTAATAAAATATATTAAAATTATTATTTTATAAAAAGTTTTTTAAAAAAAAGCTAGTTAATTTTAAACTTAAGGCTTTTTTAACTTAAGGCTAAATATACTTAATAATAATTAAATACTAAAAGTAAAGTTAAATACTTTTTTATACTTAAAGGTTTTAACTTTATTAATTTTAGCTTTATTTATAATAATATTACTTAAAAGCTAGGCTAATACTTTAAAAAGCTAACTTTTTATAATAAAAGTTTATATATAAGTATATATTATTAAAATATATTTTACTAACTTATTAAAAAACTAATTAAAATAGCCTTAAGCTAAACTTTTAAAGCTAATAAAATAAATATTAGCTAAGCTATTTTTAAAAATAATATAATTATTATAAATAATAATAATTAATAATACTTAATTAACTTTATTTAATTATAACTTATTAGCTTTATAACTTAAGAAATACTTTAACTTTAATTTAAATATATATTAAAACCTTTTTTTTTATTAGCTAAAAAGTATAAGTAATAGCCTTTTTTATAAAAGCTAGATTTAAAGCCTTAATTTAAATATAATTAATATAAAACCTTAATAAACTTAAAGTAGTAATACTTATAATAAAATACTTTTCTTTAGTAATTATATATAGCTTATAAACTTATTTAATACTTAATAAAATTTATTATATTAATATACTTTTAGCTTAAGGCTATAAAAGACTTTAATTAGCTTAAGTATAATAAATAAAATTATAAATATTTTATATATATATAATATATACTTTATAAAAGATAAAATAAGCTTAAGCTTAATATAATATTAATTATTACTTTATATAATATTTAAAGCTTATTTAGCTTATAAACTTATTAACTTAATAAAGATTAAAGATTATAATATAAAAAGGCTTAACTTATTATAATCTTTTTTTTTAAAAAGTATTTTTAATTAAGTTTAAAGTATCTTTAATATTAAAATTAGTATTATTACCTTTATTATTATTAATAAAAAGAGTAAAGGTTATTAATAAAGTTATTAAAGTATTATTAATATAAGCTTAAGGCTTATATTATTTAAAAGTAAAGGTAAGTATATTATTATTATTATTATTATTATTATTATTATTATTTACTTTAGTACTAAAGTAATTAATAAAGTTAACTTTTACTTTATTTTTATCTTTTTTTTAAAGTATTATATTATTATAAATTAATATAGCTTAAAATTAAAAATACCTTAAAAACACTTTAAAAATAAATATATACTTTTTTATAATATATTAATAGCTAATATTTATAATATATATATTATTAATAATATATTTTACTTAAACCTAGCTTAAACTATAGCTTATAAGCCTTAGCTTAATATTAAGTTATATTATTAAAAAAAAAAACTTATTTAAAAGTTAAAATAATAAAAAAAGAAAAAAAAAAAGTTAAAAAAGTATAAAAAATATATTTATAATAAGTATATATAAATTAATAAGTAAAGGCATTTAAATAGTTAAAGTAAATTAATATTTATATTAAGCTTATATAGCCTTAAAAATACTTAAAGATTATTTATAATAAGATTTATATATTTAATTATTAAAGATAAAAATATAAATTAAGCTTAGACTTATACTAGCCTTATATAGCTTATATATATTATATTTACTTATAATATAAGCCTTTATATAACTTAGCCTAGTTATAAATTAAAATATAATTACTTTTTATATATAGTTATAAAAGATAATTTTTATATTTATAAAATACTTTTATTAATAAATAAAAATATAGTAAAGTAAGTAAGGCTTATTATTAAAGTAAATATATAATATATAAGTTTTTTATTTTATTTAAAAGGTTTTTTTTTTATATAAGAGAATAAGTAAAAGAACTAGTTATTAGCTTATTATAGCTATTTAAAGTAATAAAATATATAAGTAAACTTTAATTTATTTTAGTTAATTAATTAAAGATTATTAGCTATTTTATAATAAATTAACTAAAATATAATTATTAATAAAATTAGTTATTAATTAATTTTTAAGTATTAATATTTATTAATATTTAATAGTATTTAATAAAAGCCAGGCTTATAACTTATTAAAAAGTATATTAAATTAGCTTATTTATTTATTTATAATAAATAAAAGTATAGCTTTTACTTATACTTTAATAACTAAGTTAACTTTTATACCTTTTATATTAATATATCTTATATTAATACTCTTATTTTTAATATTATCTTATAGTAATTAATACCCTTAGTCTTAAGTCTTTTTTAATACTTAAGAAATAAAAAGATTATTTTATTTAAAAGTAATAACTAAAGCTAGTTATTAATTTTATAAGTATTAATTATTATATATACCTTAGTATATAACTTTAGTTAAAATTATAATTTATTATAATATAGCTTATTTATTATTATTTTTCTTTCTTAAATAGCTTTAATTAGCTAAATTAAGTCTTTTTCTTTTTTAAAAGTTATTATAAATTATAAGCTTATTTATAATTACTACTTATAATTATAACTTTTAATAATACTCTTATTAACCCTTTAATATTAAGTTATTACTTTAAATACTAAGTTATTACCCTTTAATATTAAGTTATTACCTTTTAATTATTATTAAGTTATAATTATATTTTTTTAATTAATTTATAATTACTTTATTTTTTTTTACTTTATTTAAAAGCTTAAAGTTTTTATTTTTTTCTTTTTTAATAACTTATTAATTAAATAATAAAATATTCTTTTTTTAATCTTTTATTTTATAATAACTTTAATCTTAATCTTATATTAATTTTAATTTTTTACTTAATATAATAGTATTTATTATAAATAATATCTTAAAGGCTATAAAAGTAAATTTCCTTTTATTAATAATATAGCTATATAATATTAATAATTAAAATACTTAATAATAAACCTTAAATATTAATATTATATTATTAAGTATTTAAGACCTTATTAAAAGTATAAATATTTATATAAAATAGCTATATAAATAAAGAAAAATACTTAAAAATAAAAAAACTTAATAATTATAAGCTTTATTTTTAATAACTTATTAATAAATATTAAAATAAAGCTTAATTATAAAAAATTTAATAATATTAAGTTTACTTTTAAAAAGCTTTTTAACTTAATAAAGATAATTATCTTAAAAGCTTTATTAAAAAAAGTCTTTATTATTATTTAAAAATTTAATAAATTAAACTATAGCTAGTTTTTAATATTTAAAATATATATTAATATATTAATAAAAGTATAAACTTAAATTATTTATAAGTATTTAAATACTTTTAATATATAGTTTATTATAATTACTTTTATTAATTTTAAAAAAATAAATAAAACTTAAATAAGTATTAAATTATTAACTTATATTAAAGTTAAGAAATTTAAAAAAATAAGCTTATTAAGTTTTTTTATTTATAAATTAATTAAAAAGCTTATAATAAAAATACCTTTAGTACTTTTAAAAAAACTTTTATTTTATTTTTTAAAAGTTAAAAAAGTTAAAGTAAGGTTAAGTTTATTATTAATAATAATAATAAAATTAAAAAGCTAAAGTATAGCTATATTATTTTAATAAATAAAAAACTATATATATTAAAAACTTATTAATATTTTTATTTTAAATAATATTTTTAATAATTTTATTTATTATTATATTAAGGCTTTTATTTATAAAAAGAAAATAATAATAATAAACTTATAATTAAAAAAAAAACTATATTTAAAAGTACTTTAAAAATTATAAAAGCTAGTTAATTATTCTTAAATATAATTATTACTTTTAGTATTCTTATTAAATAAAATTAAGTTTAAAAAAATAATAATATTATTATTATTATTATTTAAAATTAAAAAAGTATTAACTTTATTAATTTTATTTATAATATTAGCTTAAATAATATTATTATTAATTTAGGCTATAATATATATTATTTTAATAATATTAAGTAATTTTCTTTTTAAAAGCTTAATAATACTAACTTAATAGCTATATTAAATAAAAGATCTTTAAAAATTAAAAATATAAGTATTATAATTATCTTATTATTAAATAATAAGACTTTTAAGCTTAAGAATATAATATATACTTTTAAGGCTATAGCTAGTATAATTAGCTTAAAATCCTTAAAATAAAAGTTTATTTTTTATAATATAATAAATAATAATTTAATACTTTATAAAAATAATAAGATTATTTATATTATAAAAGTATATTAAAAATATAATATTATAATATTAAAAATTATAATATTATAAAAATATTATAATTTTATTATATTATTATATAAAGTATTTATAATTAATATTAAATTTAATTTAATATATAAAAGCTTAATTATATTAAAAAAACTATATTTTAAAAGCTTATTAATAATTTAAAATTAAAATTAATTTAATAATAATTAAAAACTTTTATTATAAGGTATATTATTTAATTAAGTTTTAAGCTATTATTAATTAAACTTTATTAATTAAGCTTATTTAATTTTTTTAAATTATTTTTTAAATTATATTCTTATATACTTATTAGCTATAGTAAATTTAAGATTTTTTTTATAATATTAATATTTAAATAAAGTATTAATAGCTAATTTTAATTATATTAAGATTTAATATTATAAAAAAGCTTAAAAGCTAAAAATATTAAGTAAAAATAGCTAATAATAATTATAAAGTTTAAATTATATTTTTTAATAATATAATTAAGTTTATTTTTTATAATATTTAAGATTAATTTTATAAAAAAAGATTTATATTAAAAATATTATTAATATATACTTTTTAATAAAATAATATAATTAAGTATAT
>NW_020194787.1:0-6479 GCF_003025115.1 Trichoderma citrinoviride
ATTTATATATTATTTTAATAATTTAAAGTTATTATTTATAATTAATAAGCTTTTAATAAGCTTTTTATTTTTTATTAAAGGTTAATACTACTTTTCTTTTTATATTAAAGATTTTTTTTATAAAAGCTTTAACTTTTTTAAAGTTTAAGTTAATAATCTTAAGCTTAAAAAAATTATTTAATTACTTAATAAGCTTTAAATTAATATATTTTTATATACTTTTAATTATAATATAAAAATATAAAATATATAATTAAAAAACTTATTAATTAAAAAGCTTAAGTATAATAAAGGCTAATAATTTAATTAATCTTATTATTTAAATAATAAAGTTTATTATATAAAGAATAATTAATATATATATATATAATCTTTATATATTATAAAAGTTATTAAAGTATATTACTACTTAGGCTTATAATTATTATAATACTTAAATAGCTTAAATTAAGCTTTAAAAAGAAGGTTTTAAAATTTTTTAATTTTATATAAAAAAATAACTATAAAAGCCTTATATATAAATCTTTAAAAAGCTATTTTCTTTTTTATTTAACTAAGCTTTTAATATTATAATTTAATATATATTTTCTAGTTATTTTATAATAAGAAAGTGCTTTTTAATATAAATACTTAATATACTTATAGTAATATAATATATTATATTTTAAGCTTTTTATAATATATATTTTTTTAAAATTCTTTATAAATTTCTAAAGTTAAAGGAAATTTTTATAAGCCTAAATATATAAACTCTTATTATACTTACTTAAGCTAGTTAATACTTAAATAGTAATTTATTAAAACTTAAATAATAATACTTTTTATAAATATATAATTAAATTAATATAATTTTATTATTAAAAGTTTTATAACTTTAATTAAATAATTATAACTTTATAATATATTTATAAATATAAAAAAGTAAATAATTTATATTTTATAAAAAGTTTAAGAATAAATATAATAAACCTTTAATTTTTATATTTTTTTTTACTTAAGATAATTTTATAACTTAATTAATATAAATAAAGTTAAAGTTTATTAAGACTTTTTTATATTATAAGTTCTTTTTACTTTTTAATATTAATTTTAATAGTTTTTATATTTTTAACTTTTTATAATTATTAAAAAACCTTAAATTTTTTATAAATATTATTAATTTATAATAAATATTAATAAAAATACTTAATATAATTTAAATAAAACTTAAAAAGTTAATAAAAATATTATAATTAATAATTTTTAAATAGTATTTTTCTTAATTTTATAATATATTTAAAATATAAAAGTATAAAGTTTATATAATAAATTAATAAAATAAATAGCTTATTAAGCTCTTACTTTTTTTATAAAAAAAAGTAAAAACTTAATTTATATTTTTATATATTTTATTTTTTTTATTTTATTTTATATTATATAACTTTATTATATTAACTTTAATTAATATAAAAATTCACTTATTATTTTTTAATTATTATATTTTTACTTTTAAAACTTTTATAAAAAGAATATTAAAATAGTTAATTTATAAATAATTATTTTATTAAATAAGAAAAGTAATTTTATATTATAGCTTTAGCTTACTTTTTAATAATATAATAATATTTTTATTTTTAAATTAAAAAAGAATTTAATTATAATTAAAACTATTTTTTATAATTAAGTAATTTAATAATATAAATATTTATATTTTTTAAAAAAAATATTAATAAATAATTAATAATTATATAAGCTTATAAGAAATTATATAATAATATAAAATAACTTTTTAACTTATTTTATTTATTTTTATATATAATAAATATAATTCTTAAATTTAAATTTTAAATTTTAAATTTATACTTTTAATTAAGAAATTTTACTTATTATATAAAATATATAATTAATTATAAATATATATAAGTAAATTATTATTAAAAAAAATTATATAATAAGGTTTTTAAAAAATATTATATATATAATACTAAATACTTTTAAAGTTAATTAAGTAAGTATTTAATAATTTTAATATTAATATTATAAATTTTAAAGCTTATATTAATTAAAAAAAATTTACTTAAATATTATTTTAAAAATAATAATAAATAAATATAATAAAATTATAATACTTTATATTTTAATATATATAAAACTTAAGTAGTTTTTTTATTAATTTATTTTAAATAGTAAATTTATACTTACTTATAGTATTAAAATAAAAATAAAAAATAAAAATATAAGTTAAATTTTAATATTTTTTATAAAAAGAGATAAAGGTTTTATTAAGGCTATTTATTAATTTATTTATTAAATAAGTTTATTAAAGCCTTTATTAAAAAAATATATATATAATTATAAAAAGGTTTAATTTAATTTTTTTAAAATATATTTAAATTTAATTTTATTAAGGTTTATTTAATATAATCTTTTATTATATTTTATATAAATTTTTATTTATAAATTTCTTTTTATTTTAATAAACTTTAAACTTTATTATATAATAATATATTAATTAATTAAGGTTTAACTTTATATTATATATATATATATTATAATAAAAGTAAATATTAACTATAGCCTTATATTATTAACCTTATTTTTTTTTATTTAAGTAATAAATATATTAAAGTATAACTAATAAGGCCTTATACTTTAATTAATTTATATATTTAAAGTTTAAAGCCTTAAAAAAATAAAATTAAATCTTTTATATAAGTATAATATATAATACCTTCTTTTTTTTAAAGCTTTTTAAGCTTTAATTTAAATAAAATTACTTATTATTACTATTACTTACTTAACTAAGATTTTTTTTTTATATTTTAAAGCTTTTATTAATAGTTATTTAAATAGCTATAATAGTTATTATATAGTTTACTATTATTAAACCTTTTTTAATAAACTTTTTAATTTTTATAGCTTTACTTAGCTTTTTTTTTTAAAAAATAATACTAGCTATAAATATAGTTTTTATAATACTTATAGCTATATATTTTTTTAACTATTAATAAAGCTATTAATAGCCTTATTAAAAATTAAAAATTAATTTAAAAGTAAATTACTTAATTAAAAGCCTTTTAAAAGCTATAAGTAAAAAAAGCAATACTTTTAATAATAATTTATAATACTAATATTAACCTTAATTATAAGCTAAAACTTTAAAAAAAAAGCTTTAACTTTTTAAAATAATAATAAAAAAATTAAAATTAAGAATATTTATAAAATAATTATTAATATTAACTTTTATTTTTATAATAATTAATTAAGTAATCTTTAATAAATATTTAAAAAAGCCTTTTAATATTATAAAAAAGGTATTAAAAAATCCTCTTTACTTTAAAATATATAAATAATAATATTTAAATAAAGTAAATATAATTCTTTAATAAAAAAAGTAAAATAAAAAGAAAAAGCCTTAAAAAAATTTAAAAGGCTTTTAAAACTTAAAGTAATATTTTTATTAAGGATTTAATTTATTAAAAACCTAACTTTATTATAATATTATAAAAAGCTTATTAATAAAAGAATTAGTTTTTTTATAACTTTTATATTTACTTAAATTTATTAAAAAAATACTTTTTTTTTATAAATTAAAAAACTTATACTCTTTTTTATTATAATAAACTTTTATTATTTTTATAAAACTATATTTATTAATATAATAATAAAGTTTTAAAAACTTAAAAGAAAATACTTTTATTTATTACTTAATATTAAAATTTATTATAAAAAAACTATAAAAAATAACTTATAAAAGGCTATATTAAGTAACTTACTAATTACTTAATAAAAAGAGATAAAAAAAAGCCTTTTTAATAATATAATAAAAAAAATAAAAAAAAGCCTTAACCTTTTTCTTTTATAATAAAGTAATAGTTATTAAAACTAAAATAAAAAAGAAATAATATACTTTAATTATAATAAGCCTAGTTATTACTTTACTAAATATATTAGCTTAAAATATTAAAATTAAAGAAAAGATTAATAATTAAAGTAACTGCTTTTACTTTAACTAACTAAAAGATAATAATAAAAGTAAAATAATACTTTAATATACTTATTATAATAAAAAACTAAAACCTTTTTAATTTATATATAAATATAAATATAAAAAGTAAAGTAAATATTATTAATATTAAATTTATATAATAATAAAAGTATTAATAAATATTAATATTTTAAATAAGCTTAAAAGTCTTAATAACTTTAACCTTTTTTATTATAATACTTAAGCTATATTAATTCTACTTATTAACTTTTAAAAAATAACTTAAAGCTTTATTTATAATTATATTAATATTAATTAAAATCTTTATTTTAAAAAACACTAGTTTTTTTAAAAATATTAACTTTTATAAATAAGTAAATTTACTTAATATCTTAAAATAAAAAATAATAATTTAAATAAAATTAAATAAGGATTTACTTAATAGCCTTTTATAAATTTAAATATATATATAAGAATATTATTTATATATATATAATAACTTAAGCTTTAATAAAGCTTTTTTTTTAAATTAAAAAAAAAATAAATTTAAAAGTTTAAAAGTAATTTTTATAAAGTTCTTAAACTATAATAATATTTTTAATATTTTAAAAATAAGTATTTTATTATTAAAAAAGAAAATAAACTATATAATTAATTTAATACTAAATATAAAACCTTTTTATAAAAAAATTTACTTACTTTTATTATAAAAACTAAAGGAGTTTTATACTTACTTTAAAAAGAATTTTAAAAATAAAAAGACTAAGCCTTTATAAAGTTTTATAAAAGTATTAATCTTTTTTATATTAAAGAAAAATAGCTTTTTTTAATTATATATTAATTATAAAAAACTTAATAAATTACTATTAAGAATTATTACTTTTTACTTTTAATTTTTAAAATTATAAATTATATATAAAAGGCTTAATTTTTTATAAAAATAAATTAAAAAATACTTTTTATTAAATTAAAATAAAAAAAAAAAATAAGTAAAAAATAGTATTTTATATATAATATAATTATTATAAATTCTTTATAATATTTATAAAATTAATTAATATTTTAGCTACTTTTTAATATTATATTTATAAAGTATTAAAAGATTTAATTAATATTACTTATATAATATATATTAATAATATTCTTAATTTTTTTTTTAAAAAAAAAAAGTATATTATTTATATTTAAAAAATATTAAACTAGTTAGAAAAGGCTAAGTTATATATAAAGCTTTTAAAGTATAGCTTTTTTTAAAAAAAGATTAAGTTTTTAAAGTTTATATTATTAACTTAAAAAGTTTTAATAAATTTAAAAAAAGTAAAAACTATTTATACTTAAGCCTAGCTTAAAATATATAAAAAGATTTAAGTATTTTTTAGCTTTTATAACTTTTATTAATACTTTATTTATAAATATTTTAAGATTATTACTTTTTTAATAGCTTTTTTAAAAAAAAGTAAAAATAATAAAAAGCTTAAGTAAGTAAAGTTAAAATTAAAAAAGGTAAAGGTATTTAAAACTTTAAAGCTAGTATTTATAAAAGTATTTTTATTTTATTATTTTAATTTAATACTTTTAATTTAAATTAAAACTAATACTTTTTAATTTATAATAATTAAAATCCTTTTTTAATTAAATAAGAAAAAAAAGTAATATTTTATAGCCTTTTAGTTAAAAAAGTTTAATAAAGCTAAGCTTAATTATAAAACCTTTAATTAAAAAATATTTATAATAATTAAATTATTTATTTATTAAAAATATTATTTAAAAAGTATTAAAAACTTAATAAAAGTCTTTTTTAATTATTATAACTTTTAAGCTTTTATAAAGTAGCTTAAGTTATTAAAAAAGTAAGTAAAGTATTATATATACTTTACTTTTTTTAACTTTATTATTAAATATTAAATAAAAAAAAGTAATTTTATTAATATATTATTAAAATAGCTAAATTATAAAACTAAAGCTTTAATATATATAAACTTAATCTTAAGCTTATAAAAAAAGCTTATAAATATATAAAATATTATTATAAATTTAATATATTATAAAAAGTATAATTAAATATTAAAAAAGGCTAATAAAGCTTATATTTTTAATTAGTTTAAGTATAATAAAATATATTTATAAAGTAATAGCTTTTAAGCTTATAAATAGCTTAATAAAATATTTAAAATTAATAAAAAGTTAAAAGCTAAAAGACTTTAACTTAAAAAAAGTAAGTCTTTAATAATAAGTTAATTAGCTTAAAGTATTTCTTATTTATAATAAGATATTATATATAAAAGCTATTTAAAATATAATTATTTAAGAAGTAGTTTATAAAGTAAAAGCTTTAATACTTTTAAAAAAATATAATTATAAGATTTTTAAAAAATAATAAGTTTATATAATAATAAAAGGCTATTATTAAAAAAAAAACTTATTAAAGCCTTAATATATAATTAGTAAATAATAAAAGTCTTTTTTATTATAAGAATTATATTTATATTTTAAATAATAATAATTTTTATAA
>NW_020194788.1:0-2590 GCF_003025115.1 Trichoderma citrinoviride
CATCTGGCCGGTCGTCATAGCGAGACTGCACGACCCAGAGACGTTTGTCGTGATCGAAGCCTGCGAAGCGCTGTCCGGGCTGTGCAAGGCGGCGGGAGATTTCCTCAGCACTCGGTGGAAAACGGAATGGTGGGACGGGCTTGGCGCTTGGTGTCGTAAAATCAAGCAGCAGGCCTCCCATAACAAGGTGCGCACGAATGCGTCTCCGAAGAACCTTTCGCAGTCTCTGCCGATGCGAGAGATTATGATTCCGGGACGATCGGGAGACGATGGCTTTCGAATCACGAAAAAATCCATGGCGGATCAGGTTTCGGGCGGAGGGGGCCTCGGCCAGTATGCGTCGCCTATCAGGACGTGGGAAGCAGTGGTGAAGCTCCTGACTGCCATAGTTTCCTATGTAAGGATTGAAGATAACATGTTTGACGAGATATTGGAGCTGTTGGCAGAGGCTATGGAAAAGGATCGGGATGTGAGGGATGCGCTGGAGGTTATCAATGCAGATGCCGTTTGGGCAGTGAGGTATGAGCGTGGGCTTGTCGAATGGACTCCCGCTCCGGTGATGGAGGGAGTGGTGTTTCCTGAGATGGAGAGAGTATCGTGAAACGAGGTTGGAATATACAAGAGATAAAATTGGCCACATCTACGCTGTAATCATTTCATGGTCATGGATCCATCTCATTCTGTATAAATTCTATTCGCTCTCATCTAATACATCATCATCGTCATCACTCTTTCATCTCATAAAGCGCCTCCAACTCCCCCAAGCACAACAACACAAGCCAAGAATCTCACATCTTGGGCGTCAGATCCAAATACCCATCAACAACAGCCTGCATCAACTGATGCGCAATTGCCTGCCTCGGCGGCACGCACAACCTCCCCTGATACCCCTCCGGCACCGGATCGCCCAGCGCGCTCGTCCCGTTGACCAACGCATCCCTCACCTCGTCAAACGTGAACCAGGCCGCGGCCTCGAGCTCCTTGTCCAGCAAGCTAATGGCCTCGCCGTCGGGCAGCGCCTGGGCGATGGCGCCAATCATGAGGCTCGACGGGTACGGCCACGGCTGGCTCGACTGGATGATGACGCGGCCGACGCGCACGCCGGCCTCCTCCCAGACCTCGCGGCGGACCGAGTCCTCGATGGACTCGCCCGGCTCGATGAAGCCGGCGAGGGTGCTGTGCCACTTGGGCGGCCACCTGCTCTGGCGGCCGAGGAGCATGCGCTGGCCGTCGGCGGACACGACGGCCACGATCATGGTCGGGTCGTATATCATAACGATGTTAAGTCGGGCCTATACATCTACCAACTAACGTTCACGGTCTAATTAAGCTCTCCGCTTTTGCGAGCAATCCACCCGCGATCTTCTGCTGTATATATTGATTCAGGTCAGGGTTCCCCTAGATGTCATCATGCTCAACTCAAACACCGTTCTAACCATCCAAAGATGCTATAATGAGCATACCTATAGGCCGACAGTCTCCCAAGTCTATTCTTCAATTCTCGTAACTTTGCAGTAATGTTTAGGGTATAGGTGTCTGAGGTATAGAAAGGAAAGGCTCGAAGTAGAGTGGTGTCGGCGAAAAGTTGAAGAGTAAACGAAGAGTAGAGAGTGTCTGTGACATTTCTTTGTCTCAGGTAAGGTGAAGTTGTTGCGGCTGGGACGTTTATTGGTGTAGGAGTAGTGGTGTAGAACAGAGGGTTTTCTTTACAGGAGTCGGAAGGTCGGTCCGGGGGGGAGCGACCGGTTGCTGAGGAGGTACGAGAGGGCGTCTAAGCCGTTCCTTCAGTAGTTGATGATGCCGCCGCCGGACGAGTTGGCGAAGAGGAAGGACGCGCCGCTGCGGGGGAAAAACGCCGCGCGCCGCTGCAGCGGGAGACGCGCCAAGCACCGCGACGCCCTGGACTTGGGCGACCACCTCCTGCGCGCCTCCGACCGCGAAAAGTTCGACCTGCTACACTTCGGCGACAAAGACTTGTCGTTGTCGTCGTCGTCGTCGTCATGCCCCCTTCCTCCGCTCCCCCCTAACAAACTCTTCTGCCTACTCCTCTCCTGCTCCCTCAAACTAAGCTGCTCCTGCTCAGGCGACCACGAGAAGGATCCCGACGACGGCCTCCCCGGCGACCCCCACCTCGACCTCTGCTCGTTCGTACCACAACACTCCCCCGTCGGCAAGAAGCGCCACCTACAATGCGGGTTCCGACCGATGTTCCTCTTCCGCCTCCTCAAACAATCCTTCCGCCTCCCCTTCCCCATGAGCCACGTCTGCTTACACGCCTGGTACTGCGAACTAGGCCTCCCTCCACTCAAGTTAGAACGAATAAGAAGTGAAAAGTATAGAAGAACTGTATACACTTTTTGACTGTTTCCGTTTGCGTCGGCGGTAGGAGCGCGTCCGAGCGAGGGACGACCTGACCTTGCGGGCGTTATCGAAGACGCGTCCGACGCCGTTCGGGTTGGAGAGGCAGCTTCGCCCGATGTTCGCGCAGACGGGCGGCTGCCTGGTGCGGCCGCGTAGTCCCAGTAGCGGCGTCTCGGCCCTGCTGACGGGGTGCGCCGTGCCGCACAGGTTGCACACGAAGGGCGCGTGG
>NW_020194788.1:2759-6337 GCF_003025115.1 Trichoderma citrinoviride
TAAAACACATGTCGGCAAACGATGACGAGACAAATAGAGGGAAGGTGATAGTCATAAGCGCCAGCAACAAAATGGTCAGAATCAATTCCTTTTTGTGGGAGACTGTATATCCGCCAGGAAAACTATCAAGGTTCCAAAACTGCCCGTGTTTCCAGCCAGGTTCCCTTTGCCAAATACAAGTTGTTCTGCAAACAAGCTTCTGCTGCTCGAGTCGTTAGCTCCTACCCTGAACTGGCGAGGAATGCCCTGACGGGTCAAGTATATACCTGTTAACCAGAGGTAGGCTTGTTTCAGACATTTGCCGGCGCATAGGTATCCTGGAAGGAGATTAACATACAAGGTCCGAGTCTGGGTTTGTTTGTTGAAACGACTTGGCTTACCTCAAGGTAGGCACGTCGAAGACGGCAAATAGAAGGGTTGCCAGCTTGCTTCTCCCGGTCTCAGCCGCTTGACCATCGCTCTACTTTGCACATATATACTCACAACTCTTCACCATCATCGACTTTCTCATAGGGCACACACTCTCTCATCCATCCTTGCTAGTTGGGCATCCTGACGGCGTAAAACCAGCCCTCGTCGGTGACGTACCATCGGCAGTCACCGAGGTGGTCAATAGTAAACCGGTTGCGCTGGGTCCAATTACCGTCAACTTCGCGAACATAGTAGAAACGAGATGGATCGTCATCCGACGGCTTGAACTCTTGGGGCTCGAACAACTTGTTCGCATGTGCAAACTGGAGCTGTCGCACCGTCTCCTCTGCTGGAGTCTTCCCGAGACCAAAAACATCGGGGATTTGGCCATTACCTGCATAGACGGGCATGCCGCCGGCGCCGGGCATTCCCATCGGAGGAACAGCGTGCACTTGCTGGACAGGGATTGCAGCAGAAGCTGGTTGTCCGCCAATCATGACAGGCTGCTGGCCGACGAAGGGCTGCGGGACGACGGCAGGCTGCTGGGCAACAACGTAGCTGGGCTGAGCGACTGGGACGCCAGTAACAGTCGGTTGCTAGAGATGGAAATGTTAGCACCGTGACCGACAAGAGATGAAAGAGACGAAAGAGCAAAGATAGAGCATGGGATGGAAGAGGTATTTTCAAAAGGTAGGCAGCGTTAAAGAGTCCTGCTTGGACAAGCCAGCCATTCCGGAACAGAAGGAGCATCATGAGGGTTCAGCATGATTGGCTCCGACAAAAGACACAAACAAGGGACCAACCCGAGTGAAACTTGCATAGTAGGTGTAGCCGTTGTAGTAATATGTCTTTGGCGTCACGACGGTGTACGTGGCAGTGGACATGGGCGCGGCAGTGACTGGGCGGGAAACAAACTGTACCGAGGGGAGACCGACTTGAACAGCAGCAGGCATGTAACCCCCGTCAAAGCGAGGCACGTAGACGTGCGGGATCGGGCCAAACGTCGTGTCAGGCACCGGCGGCTGGAAGTTGACACCCGTATGCATGGGCGCTGCGTTCTGGTAGTCTGCCATGGCGATGGGGCTTCCGATGTAGGTGATGGGCGCGGTGGTAGGGAGGGAGGCGTGAGGCTGGAGCTGCACAGAGATTTGGTGGTGATGTTGTTGTTGCAGAGGAGAGAACGGGCCGGCAAACAGCTGGGGGTGCAGCTGGAAGGGTGACGCGCCAGGGCCAGGACCAGCGCCAGGTGCTGCAAAGCCGGCAAACGGCTGGCCAGGCAACTTGACGCTCTGCGTGGGATCAGCAGCTGTGTGCCACTGGCCAGCGCCCAGAGTGCTGTAAGGCGGCGCACCGAGCTGCGGGAAGCTGTCGGGCTGGTTGCTGGACGAGGTTTCGCCAGTCGAGGCCGAGGCTGGAGCTGCGGCAGTGGTGGTGGGAGGATTGGTGGTTGAGTTGGTGGTGGAGGAGATGAAGGGAGAAGCGGGCGACGAAGAAGCAGCAGCTGCGGCCTTGAGGGCTGCTGCGTTGCTGGCGGGCGTCTGGAAGCGCACCTGGCGAAGAGGCTCGGAGCCTGCAGACCGTGGTAGTAGGCGTCGGGGGGCCTTGGGCGACTTGGGATCCGGTGCAGCTTCAGGCATTGCAGCAGCAGATGTAGAGCAGGCTTGGTGATGCAGATAGAAGAGATGAGATGAGGAGGAAAAGGAGGTGGAAAAGAGAAGAGAGAGGAAGAAAAAGAGAAGTGGGCAGAGAGTGAGGCCAGAGCTGCGAGCCGGTGCTGCTGGCCAACGGGCTGGCAATTCACTCCCATCAGATGAAAACAGCTGCCAGTCCGTCTGTGTGGGCTCTTCAAGGCATTCATCCACGCTATGGGAGTTTCAGGGCTGCCATCACAGCTAACTGTTGAAGTCGTTGCTTTCAACGAGACCTGGAGCTGGACAAAAAGGGGGGACATCATGACAACTCACTCGAGAAACTCCAAGGAAACGCAACGAAGAAATATTGCATAGCAAATGATATACCAAGGAAACAAAACTCAACACTCACATATCGCTGAAGAGACCACGCCTGCCCGTCATGCACCCACACATGCTGCTCCGGCATCGAGTCCAACGGATCCTCGTACTCGGTCCACGTCCACGGAAAGCAAGGCAGACACATTCTCCTCGATCCGAAGCAGCGAAGAAGAAACAATTAACCTTCAGGGTTCCGGGATCTGGATAGATGATATCTTGCAAGAAGAGCCAAGGTGAAAGCCTAGAGGGCTTGAGGCGTCTGTAATCGTCGTTTGTGGGTTTTTGTGGTTTGTTGTTATTGTGTTTTTTCCACAAGGGCGAAGAGTAGGGGATGGATGTAGAAGGGAAAAGCGTTGACTTTTTACTTGAATGCGGCTTGTCGTAACTGGGTTCGACTATTCGACTCTTGGCCTTGACTGTGTTATCCTGTTTGCTTTGGGTTTGCATAATGGACAATAGATTGCTGGGCATGACAATCAATAGATCCAAAGGCCATAGAGTTCCCCCTTTCAGCCCCTCGGAAGATTCCTTTCCCAGTCACGGCATTCACTTTCTTCATTAAACTGCCTTTAGACGATTTGATTCGGATGGTTCGAACTGTTACTTACAAACATACAAGGCAGTAGCCCCCCCAGTTACAGGTATCTCTCGCGTCCATCTCATCAGCCCAAACAGTAAACATCGTAGGGCACAGCTGCAATTCGAGGCACTTTTCGCCGCGTGCTTGCCCAAATCCCACTTCAGCCCATACACGCATTTTCAATCCAAACTTGGAATTCATGACCAGACGCCCCCAGCCTATAAGGTCTAAATGCTTCGCTGACCGGTTACCCGATATAATGTACAGTTCAACTTTGGGGAGGAGAGATCATCTATCGCCACCACACTGCCGTGCCTTTTCTTTTCTTCCCTTGCTTCCGTCCAATCTTCCGTGACGCGGTGGCACTCGGCTGGAGGAGGCGCTCGCTCCCAGATTCCCTTTTGTGCTTTCCATGCCCTCCCCCCAGTCAAGCGCCTTTTCCATCTTTTGGAACCGTTATTTTCCCCTCCTCGTTGCCCACTCTTGTGTGGTAGATCAAACAGCGGATCGCGCGTCGTCGGAAGAGCCCTTTTTCACAATGGTATTCGTTACATGATGTTGTTTGCTATATTATT
>NW_020194789.1:0-6307 GCF_003025115.1 Trichoderma citrinoviride
TAGCTATTAGGTTTTTTTATTAAATTTTATTTAAAGTATTTATTTAACTTTATATTTAAGTTCTTTATCTTTAATTATAATTTTATTATAAATAACTTTATTAATTTTTTTATTTACTACTGCTTTTTTAAGTAATAATATATAAAAAATATTATATATACTTTATTCTTATTATCTTTCTTTTATTAAAAAGTTAAGTTTATAATTAACTTTTTTAATTTATTTTAAAATATTATATAGTTTAAGTTTTTTAAAATTAAGCTTATTACTTAGTTAATTTATTTTAATATTTAGTTATTTTTCTTTATATATATACTAAAGTAAGTAAACTATATCTCTTTCTTAAAAAATTAGTTTTTTAATTTTTCTTTAATTTATATACTTATTTATTCTTTTTTATATAAATTTAAGTTATATTCTTATTTTATTATATAGTTTTTTTAATTAATTTATTATAATAATTACTTTTTTTATATTTTTACTTTATTTTAAAAGTTAAATTACTTCTAGTTTAAATTTATAATTTATATAAAATAGTAATTTTCTTATTAATTTTATTAATATATTATTATATAAGATTTATACTATTAGTAAGTATTTAATTTAATTATTTTATTTAAAGTTAATATAATATTATAAGTATATTTTAATAATTTAATTAATTCTTTTTATTTATTTATTTATTTATAAATAATAAGTAGTATTAACTTTATAATTTAATTCTAGTTTAGCTATAAGTAATTACTAGAATTTTAAAATAAATATTAATTCTTTATTTAAAATAATTTTATTTAATAATTTATAATTAGTATAAATATATTTTTAAAACTAGTATATTAAGTCTTTAGCTATATTACTTTCCTTAGCTAAGATAAAGTAATTTATTTTTATTAATTAATTAACTATTATAAAAATACTATTTTAAGTTTTTCTTATTATTAATTCTTTTAAAAGTAAAAGCTTAATAATATAGTTAAATAAGATTAATTCTTAAGGCTATATTAAAACTTATAAAGGTTATAACTTTTTATAAAAAAAATAGTATTTTACTTTTACTTATTTATATATAATATATTTTAAAATAACCTTTTAAACTATTTTCTTAATATTATTAAATTTATAATATTATTAAACTTATTAAATAGTTTTTCTTATTCTTTAATATTTATATATTAAGTATATATAAATTATTTTAACTACTTTTTTTTATAATTTATTTAATACTTAAATAAGTCTATTTATTATTAAGTAACTCTTCTTTATAAAAGTGCTTTTTAAAAACTATTCTTTAATTTAGTCTTTAATATATTCTTTAATATTATTAATAATTAAATTATCTTTTTTAATTATAAATATAATATTTAGTATTTTTAATATTAAGTTTTTATTTTTATTATATTATAATACTTATACTTATATATTAAGAATTTTTTAAAAATAATCTAGTCTTTTATTAAATATATTAGCTTTATTATTTTTTATTCTTTTATAATACTTAATAATTAAGTTAAACTTTAATAAGTATTTATAATATTTAACTTATTTTTATAAAAGTTTTTATATTATAATAAAGTAAGTAATATTTTTATAATTTATAAATATTATTATAAAAAATTCACTTTTTTAATAATAGTTTTTTTAATATTTTTTATTAAATATTATATAAATTACTTTAAATTTCTTATTATAAATAAAATATTATAATTCTAGCTTATATAGCTTTTTTAAGAAATAAGTAATTAATTATAGTTTTTTATTTTTATTTAGTTAGCTTAATACTTTTTTTATAATATAATTTAATATATTTACTTTAATAATAATTAGCTTTTTAAAATTAAATATAATTAATACTAGGTTATTAATTAAAGCCTTTTTTAATATATTAAATACTTTTTATATATTAAGTATTTATAAGAAGTTCCTTTTTTTTTTAATAAGTTTTATAAATAGTATAGTAATTTTTAAAAAGTTTTAAATAAATTATTTATAATAGTTAATAAGTCTTAAAAAGCTTTAGACTTTTTTTATATTTTTTAATAATTACTATTTACTAATAGCCTTAAGCTTTTTAAAATTTATATATACTTTTCTAAATATAATAATATATTTTAAAAATATAACTTTTTATTAATAAAATTAATATTTTTTTAATTTTATTAATAAATTTACTTTTTCTAGTATTTTTAATATAAAAGTAATATATTTTTTATATTTTTTAAAAGTTTTTAAAAAAATAAGAATATTATTAAAGTAAATAATAATAAATAAGTTAATAAATTTCTTTAATATATAGTTAATTATTTTCTAAAATATTATAAATATATTAGTTAATATTATAATAGCGCTTGTAAAATATATAAGTATACTAGGCTATAAGGGCTTAACCCTGCCTCTGCCTCTTTTCCTTTAGGTATATAAAGGCTTTTACCTGCCTTTTAATAATATACCTTAAGTAAAAGTTAATATACTTCTTAATACCTACTTAATAATTACTTTATAATAATTCTCTTACTTCTCCTTTTATTACTTAAGTAAAAAGAAGTTAAATTATTATATTTACTTACTGCTTATAATATAGCATTTTTACTATAACTCTTATATAAATTATACTTAAAATAACCTTAATTACTTAACTACTAAATAATACTATAAGTATAAAAATATAAAATATCCTTATATTTAAAAGTAATACCTTAAGCTTAAAACCTGCTTATAAAAATATATTAATTAAGACTAAAAAAAGGACTAAAATATAATAGCTTTAAAAGACTACTTAGGCTATTTTAAATTATATTTAATAACTAAAGCAGTTAGTTATTTTTTATAAAAAGGAATAAAAGTTACTTTATACTTTAACCTTAATAATTAATAGCTTTTTAAATTACTATATATCTTTTTATAATTCCTTTTTAAGTTTAAATAAGGAAATAAAAGTTAAGTATATTTAATAACTCTAGGTTAAAGCTAACTTTTAAATATATAATAAGTAGCTAAATAACTTATAATAAGCCTTTAATAAAGCCTTTTAAAAATACTATAAGAATAATAAAAAGATCTTTTTTATATTAAATAATATAAATAGTAAATACTATATATATTAAAAGCAATACCTTAATAAAAAAAGAGTAAAGGCTTTTAATTTTAAAAATAATTAAAATAAGTTTAAGAAATAAAGTAATATTCTTTTAAAAAACATTACTTATTAAGACTTTTTTTATATTTTACTACTTAATAATGCCTATTAGTAAAATAACTAGTTTTTAAAAAAGTTTTATATTTATTTTAACTCTTTTAAGAAATAGTTCTTAATTTAAAATAAAAAGCAGTAAGCCTTTAACTTTTATATTAAGTTTTATTTTAAATTATAAACTTATATTAAAATATATTATAAAAATATCCTTATTATTAAAAAAGAGATAGTTTCTTTAGCTAATTATTTTTAAGACTTTTTAAAGCTTAATTATAAAAAAAAATAAAAAGACTAGTAAAATAATAATATAACCTTAATAAACTTAAAATAATACTATTTTAATTATACTATATATCTTTAGCTATATAATAAAAATAAAGTAAACTTTAATAATACTTTTATTAATAATAACTAGAACTTTTTTAAAAAAGGCTTAAAGTACTTTATTTATAAAAGCCTTATATATCTTACTAAGTAATACTTATAATAAAATAAAGAGAAGTTAAAAAACTAAAAGTAGCTAAAGTAATTACTTATACTTTAGCTACTTTTATAAAGTTATAAGTAAAATAATAACTTTAAATACTAGTAAAGATATAAAAATAAAACCTTATTAATATTTATATAATTTTAAATTATAATATAATTATAAACTTTATTAATATTACCTTTACTTAAGCTTAAGGACTATAATAAGTGCTTATTAATTACCTTTTTTTATTAATTAGTATTATAAAGTTAGGCCTTTTTAATTATAAAGTATAAGAAGTTCTTTTTTATATTATAAATATATAAGGCATTATTTATAAGTTTATATAAGTATATATTATTATTAATAAAGACTTAAAAATAAAAAAAAACCTTATTTTATTAAGTATACTTATAATAGTTAATAAATATATTAATATACTATAAACTAAAAAGTAATAGTTTAAAATTATAAAAAAGTAAGTTTAAAGGATTTAGCTTTAAAAATTACTTTAAGCTATAAAAAAAGGTATTTTTATTTTTATAATAACCTTTTAAGAATATAAGATTAATATTAAAGAAGAATTAATTATAAAAGATAACTTAATAATATTTAATATCCTTAAAGAACTAAAGGGCTTTAAAGATATCTTTAATAATAAGTAATTTAATATTTTTTTTATTTATAAAGTAATTAAGTATAAGATTCTCTTACTTTTAAGCACTACCTCTTTTTATAATAGTATTTATCCCTTTTCCTCTTAAAAGCTTTAAGTATTATAAAAGTATTTAAATAAGAACTTAAAGGCTAGCTATATATAACTTTTATAAAGTCTTATTAAAGCCTTAATCCTCTTTATTTTTAAAAAAGATAAATCCTTTTAGCTATATATAAACTATTAAGGTCTTAATATTATTATTAAAAAGAATTATTACCTTTTACCTTTTATTTTAAAATTACTTAATTAATATAATAAAGTATAATTCTTTTTTAAAATTAATATATAAAATATATATTATTATATTTATATAAAAGAAAAAGAAAAATAAAAAATAGCTTTTTATATATAATATAGCTATTATAAATTTTTTATAATACTTATAAAACTTATAAATACTTTTATTACTTTTTAATACTATATATATAATATATTAAAAAGACTAGTAAATACTACTTATATAGTTTACTTAAATAATATCTTTATTTTCTTTAAGATTAAAAAGAAGTATATAAGGTATATTTAATAAGTGCTTAAAAGGTTTTAAAATATATAGCTATATACTAAAGCTTTTAAATACTCTTTTTATAAGAAATAAGTAAAATTCCTAAGCTTTATTTTATTTATAAAAAGGATTATTATAAACTTAAAGTAAGTAAAGTTAATTTAAATATATATAATAAACTAGTGTCTTTATAATTAGTAAGAATAGTCTTTTTAAAGGATAAACTTAAGGTTTAAGGGTTTATATTAATAAAGAGGTTAAGTTAAATATATTAGTAGTAACTTATTATATAATAGGTAATACCTTTAATAAATATCTAAGTTTTAATCTAATTATATTATTACTAGTATACTACTTATATAATAATAACTATTTATTTAAACTATTTAAATAAGTAATATAAATATATCCTTATATAGCTAGTTATTTTAATATTCTTAATATACTTAATCCTTAAGTTTATTAAGTTATTCTTAATCTACTTAATAGTTAAGTTTATTAAGTAGTTCTTAATTAGTTAAATAGCCTGATATTTATCTAGTACTGTTTATTAAAGGTAGCTTATTATTATAACTATAAGGTTAAGTTATAATATAATATCCCTTTTTTATTAGTTTTATTTTTAAGACCTTGCTTATTTTATTAAAACCTTATAAGTCCTTTACTACTTTATAAGTATTTTCTATTTATATATTCTTTTTTTTTATACTAACTATAATAATTAGCAGTAAGTATAAATATTTTAAGTTTTTTTAAGTACTTTAGCAGTAAGCTTTAAAGTAGTTAATTTTATTTAAACTATTAATTATAAAACCTTGCTAATATTATAAGAAATATAGTTTTTAATATTTTATATTAAAGACTAATTCTCTTTACTATTTAAGCTATATTTATTTTTAGCAGCCTAGCTATAAAGCTTTTAATCTATTAGTATTTTAACTTTATTATATAGCTAATAAAAGTGCTAATCTTAACTTTAAGCTAGAAAAGGCTAAAGAAGTATAGCTTAAAGTAGGTATATATATTAAATGTCTTTATATATAAAAGAAGGAATAGGCTAAAAAAATATAAAGGGCTATTATTTATAAAATTAATAATCTAGAAGAGTTAAAGCAGGTAAAGAAGGCAGAGTATAAGGCAGTAAAGGCTATATACTAGGCAGAAGTATTAATACTTAATCTAGCTAGTTTTAATATCCTAGCTTTTTTTATTAACTTTATTAATTAAGACTAGTTTTTATTAAATCCCTTATTATTAACCTTTATAAGTTTAACTTTTAATAAAAATTATTAACTAAGGCTTTTAAGTGTTTAAAATACTTAATAAATTCTTAAGTATTATTAGCTTTATTATAATTTTTCTATTTTATAAGATATTTTAGCTATTAGGTTTTTTTATTAAATTTTATTTAAAGTATTTATTTAA
>NW_020194790.1:0-6238 GCF_003025115.1 Trichoderma citrinoviride
ATATTATATAAAATAAAGTACTATAAAAACTATAAATTTTATATTTTTTATTAAAAAAATACTATTAAGCTACTTCTTAATATAAGGTAATACTAAATTTATTTAAAAGGGCCTTTTTAAGTATAGGAATAAGGATTTTCTAAAGTAGTATATTAATTTATATAGTATATATACTAAGATTAAAGTATTTTATAAATTAATAACCTTTTTATAAATTAATATGCCTTTTATTCTAACTGCGCTAGGATAGGAAATGCAGTTATTTTTAAGACCCCCCTAGTAAGATTATAGCTTATTATTTTAAAAACCTCTTTATTTTATAAACTAACTCTTTTTTAATATAAGCCCTAGTGTCTTATATAGCTAACCTATAGCTATAACTACTAATTAAGCTCTTCTTAATACTAGTGCTAGTATCTTATATAGTTAACCTATAGCTATATATATAATATAATTATATAAGTTATTTAGGCAGTAATAACTTAACTAAACTAAAGGATTTAATTAATAGTATAAATACTATATAAGAATATTACCTTTATAAGCTATGCCTTTATAAAAGAATAAGAGAAAAACTTTATTAAAGCTAGCTATATTAAGGAGATTATATTAAGGATATTATTTATATTAATATTTATAATCTATTTTATATTACTAGCTATAATTAAAAAAATACTAAATTACCTTAATAAATAGCTATAGTAAATTTAATAATAATAAAGCTATTAAAAATAAATAAAATACTTAAGAATTTATATAGTATTTTATATAATTCCTTAAAAGTAGAAAACCTTAAGGATATTACTATTATATTATTTATATAAATAAAGTAAAAGAGTTTAATAGCTATAAATTTAACTATTAAGCTACTTAATAAGGCATTAATTTTAAAACCTTACTTATAAAGCAGTATTAATTAAATAAAGTTATAAAAAACTATAATATTATAATATATAATAAACTCTTACTTATACTAATAAAAGAAAAGATACTAAAGTAATACTAGTTAAAAGTTTTAGAAATAGTTAACTATTTATATAATTATAGCCTTTATAAGGCATTTAATAAAATGCTATTTAAGTATATCTTTAATTAATAGCTAAATATATTTAATATTTAAATAATAAGAACTATTACTTAGTATTTAATTTTATAAGTATAATATAAAAAGTTAAATAATAAAAGAGTTAAATATATACTCTTTAAGTTTATTAATAATATAGTTTACTAACTCCTTACCCTTAATAGTAAGGTAATTAGCTCCTTAAATATATACTTTAAGTCTAATACTATCTTAATGCTAATAATGCCTATTATATAATTTATAAAAACCTAGATAAATAATATATATTAAAAATAAAAAGGTTTAAACCTAGGAGTTTATTAAGGCTTATATTTTAACACTCCTGCTAGCTTAATAGGCTCTGTAATCTTAGGCTTTTTTATATAGCACTGCAAGGACTTAAGCTCTCTTATACTTTTAGATTATAAAATTTATATAGAGTAGTAGTATTAAAGATAATTTAAATATATAATCTATTAGCTAAGGCATCTCTATGCCTTAGCTAATAGTCTTTATCTATTAGGCTATTTAGGCCTATAACCTATTAAAAATAAAAAGGTTTAAACCTAGGAGTTTATTAAGGCTTATATTTTAATAATATAAATAACTACCTTTAAGTAATAATAAGTAGAAAATAGCATTATAAAAACAGCTTAGTTTAGTCTTTAATTAAAGTACTACTTATAAGAATACTAATAATTAAACTAAAATAAGTATAGTTTTAAGATAAAGTTTTAAAATACCTTAAACTTTACTATTTATTAAGAAGTTAAGTCTTTTTATATAATATTCTTACCTTTACTACTTTAGCTAAGTTATACTTTAAAAACACTAAGCTAATAATATATAAAAAAGTAAAATATAGCTTTTTTTATAATAAATAATATAAAAGAATAGTAAATAAAATATAAGCTTTATAAATAATAATACTTAAATACTTATAAATCTTAACCTTAATATAAATATATTATAAAGAAAATAGCTTTATAAGTTAAAGTAAGGATTAAATAACTAGGTTATTAAATATAAGGCATACTAGGTTATTAAAGGTTTTAAATAAATTACTAAAATTAATTATATAAAGACTTTTATATTAATAATAAAGCTAATAACTTATAAGGCATTATTTATTATAGCAGCAGCCTTAAACTTAAAGATTAAATAAATAAATATAAAAATAGTATTTTTATATAAAAATATTAATAAAAATATATATATAAAATAGCTAATTAGTTTTAAAAATAGTATAAAAAGAGTTTATAAGTTAAATAAGGCATTATATAGTTTAAAATAAGCTTTTAAAGTTTAATATAAGACTTTTATAAACTTTCTTTTTACTTTTAGCTTTTATATTATATTTATTAATAATAGGTTATATATTAAAAATAGCATTTTTATTACTATTTATATAAATAACTTACTTATTATTAAAAAAGATAAAAGTAAAATTACTAACTTAAAAAAAGCTCTTTATTAATATTTCTTTATAATAAACTTAAAAGTATATTATTACTATTTAGGCATTTAAATCTACTATAATAAGACTATATAACTAATTATCTTTAATTAATAAAGCTATATTTAAAGAATCTTTTCTTAATATAATATAATAAATTATATATTAATACTAACCTTAATAATAAAAAGAAGGCTATAAAAAGTAAAAAATAAGCACTTATCTTAGCTAAATAAAAAAAAGAAATATTAATTAATAATAAGGTTATTAATATACTTTATATTAAAAATATAGCTAGATCTTACTTATACTATTTTAATAATTAGTAAATTTTTTAATAACCTTAATAATATATATAGGCAAGCTATTAAGCATATCCTTAAATATATATAAGGTATTAAGAATCTTTACTTAGTCTTTTAAAAAGAATTATAGCTATTATATAGCTATAGTAACTTTAATTAAGCTAGTAATTTTAATACTTATAAATTAACCTTTAGCTATATATTTAATATAAGTAGTAAAAAGATTAGCTAGTTATTTAAAAAGCAGGTAATAACTGCCTTATTAAGCTATAAAGCTAAATATATAGCTTAAATTAATATAATAAAAAAGGTAATCTAGCTATAAAGACTTTTTATAAAATTATAAACTAATTTTTAAAGGGAATATATAATAAGGCTATTATTAACTTTAGTAAGGGGATTATTATTATCTTTATTAATAACTAGTAATAATTAAGTCTTTAGTAATAACTAAGTCTTTAAGTATAATTATTATTTACTATAATAATTAAAGAGCTATTATACTTATAAAAAACCTAATAAACTATAAAGGCTTTAAATATATAAAAACCTAATACTATTTTATTTATAAAAAAGTTAAGGCTAAAGAGGTTATATTAAAATATATTCTTATATATAAAATAGTAGTAAATAAGTTAACTAAGCCTTTAAAAAAAGACTAGTTTTTAAAATTTTATAAAGCCTTAGGCTTAAAGAGGATTATTAATATAAAAGATACTAGCTAGAATAATATATAGCATTTAGTTTAATAAGAGTAGGTTTTAAGCTAAATGCCTTATAAAAGGTATAAAAGTAATAAGAGCTTTTACTTATAACTTCTTATATTATTAAGTAAGAGTGTTAAAAATAAGAGTATTATATATAAAAAGTATTAGTATATATAGGTCTTAAAGGTTAACTAATTATAAAGTATAAGTAAAAGCTATATTTTTATTTAAATAAGAAGAGATAAGTAAGCTAATTAATATATATTTTAATATACTTATTAATATAAAAAGTTAAAGTCCTAATCTTATAAGACTAGAATTTACTCTTACTCTTTTAGTATAATAAATATAAAAACCTAAAACTTACTTTTACTAACTCTTAATACTAGACTTTTTTAAAAGTATAATATAAACTAACTAGCTATACTATATAATTAATATAGCTTTTTAGTCTTTACTAGTATTTTATATATTAGTAATTCTCTTTAAGCTAAAGGCTTTATAAAACTTATAAAAGTAATTTTTTATTAATAGCTTAGTTAATTTATTTACTATTATTTTATTTATTAAGATATATTCTAGCTTAATTTCTCCTTTTTTAACCTATTTATAAATAAAATAATATTAAGTCTTAATATATTTTAACCTTTTATAATTAATTAACTTCTTTACTAAAGTAATTACTTTTTAATTATTATAATAAATAATAATAGCACTTAAAAATAAAGACTTAGCTACTTTATTATAATTCTTTTAAAAATTAGTATATAATTTTATAAAAAGTCTTTAAAGCTAAATAGCTTTTTTTATAATATTTATTTAAGCTATATATTTAGCTTTATAACTTAATAATATAATTATTACTTACTTTTTTAATAACTAGCTAATTTTACTATTTTTAATATTAAAAATATATTTAAAAGTAAACTAGTAGGTATTTAAGTTACTAGCCTAGTTTAAGTTATTATATCCTTATAAAAGCTAAAGACTTTTTTTAAAAATAAAATATATATCTTTTATACCTTAAATATAATATATAATATATTTAATAGCCTGCCTATATATATTATTAAGGTTATTTAAGTTTTTACTAATAATAAATACTATATAAGCAAGGTTTAGTCTAGTCTTTAGTATTAGGTATATTAATAAATACTATATAAGTAAAGTCTAGTCTAGTCTTTAATATTAAGTATATTAATAACCTTATTACTAATTAGTATTTCTTTTATTTATTTAGTTAATTAAGATAGTCTTTAGTAGCTTTTTATAATTATTTTTTAATTATAAGTATTAAAGCTAAAGTATAATTAGTTATATAAAATTAATAAAAGATCTTTTAAATATAGCCTTATTAATTAAAGATAATTATTTTTATTAAGTAATTTTAGTAGATTTAAATCTTTAAATAATAATAGCAAGACCTTAAGTTTATTATTAAAAAGCACTAGTATAAGACTTTTTTTAATTTTATAATCTTTTTTTTATCTTTTTTTACTAAAAGTAAGTTATTTATATAAATAATAATAAAAATACTATCCTTAATATAAAGGCTGCTATTAAATATAATAGTATAAAAACTAAATATAAAGAGAAATTTAATAAAAGTCTTATATTAAACTCTTAAAGCCTGCTTAAAATTATAAAGAGCTTTTTTTAACTTATATACTTTAGTTCTTTTATTAAAGCTAGTTAATTACTTAATATAAATATCCTCTTTTACTTTTTTATATAAAAAAGCTATTTTAATATTTATTTATTCTAGTTTTAGATTAAGTATAATAATAATAATAAATAAAGCTTTATATATTATTAGCTTAATTATAAAAGTAAAGGTCTTTAAGTAATTTACTTTTATAATTTATTTAAAGCCTTTAATAACCTATTTTACTTTATATTTTATAATTTAGTTATTTAGCCTTTTTTTTAATTTATAAACTTATTTTCTTTATAAAATGTTTATTATTAAGTTAGGTTTAATAAGTTCTTAAGTCTTATTATTTTTTATAGGCTTATAGCTTTTTAGTTATTTTTTTATATTATTTATTATAAAAAAAGCTATATTCTGCTTTTTTAAATAACTAAGGTTTAATATTATTAATTTAGGCTTTAAGTATAATAGTAAAAGTAAGAATATTATAAAATAATACTTAGCTTTATAAAAGGTATTATAATTCTAAATATATTAAGACTTTATTAAGTTCTAAGCGCTTTAAATTAAATATTAATAATTATAAAGGGATTGCCTTAATAATTAATTATATAAAGCTTATTTTTTAATACTATTTTTTAATAAGTTAATAGTTAGTTTATATTTTTATAAATTATATATTAATAATTAATAAAGACTTTTAAGTAATCTTTAACTTAAAGTATATATTTAATAAACTTATTACCCTTTTAGCTAATATAAGTAAGTAATATATACTATTTTTAATAAAGCTTAATAAAGTATATTTAATTCTTTTATTATTAAGCTTTTTTTATTATACTTATAGTATTAAATACTAAGCTATTATACTAATTATTTTAATATTAAATATATTTAATTATTAACTAAATATATATTTAAATAGTATTTTTTTAAAAACTTTATATAAACTTTTATTTTATAAATAGTTAATAATTTCTAGTACTTTTAATTAATATTTTATTAAGATATTCCCTTTTATTATTATTAAAAGGAGCTTATTATAAATAATAATAT
>NW_020194791.1:0-6114 GCF_003025115.1 Trichoderma citrinoviride
TTTATAATATTTAAGATTAATTTTATAAAAAAAGATTTATATTAAAAATATTATTAATATATACTTTTTAATAAAATAATATAATTAAGTATATTTATAAAACTTTAATAAACTTAATATAAATAACTTACTTAAAAGTTAAATTATATAAAACTTTATAATTATTATATATAAAAGTAATTATATATATTAATAATTTACTATTAATATTATTTAATAAAAATAAAAAAAAATTTTTTAAAAAGATATTTAATAAAATATAAATTAATTATAATTATAATATAAAGTATATATATATTTAAGAATATATAGTATATATTAAAAATAAAATTATAAAAAATTAAAAAGTATAAAAATATAAATAAAAGTAACTTATAAATACTTAATTAATTTAAAAAAACTTAATAACTATATTTATAAAGTTTATGTTTTTAATAAAAAGAAAGTTATTAAAGCTAAAGATATTAAGTTTTAATTTAAAAAATAAACTATTTTTATAAAAATAATAAAAAAAAGCCTTAAGTTAAATATAAAGCTATATTAAAAATTAAAAAATAATAAATAAATAATCTTTAATAAAATTATTAAAAAATAAGTTATTAAATAATAATAAAAGTTTATTATAAAAACTAGTTAAATAATTAGCTTTATTATTATTTTAAAAACCTTAAAGGCTAATTTTATAATTAATAAAAACTAAACTTATAATAAATTTAAATACTTTAAAGTTAATAAAAATAATAATAATATCTTTTAATAATAACTTTTATAATATTATAAAAAAAAAAGGTATTTATAAACCCTTAAACTTACTTTATAAAAAAAAAAATATTCTTTAAGCTAATTAAGACTATTAAAACCTTTATAATTAATATTTAATTAAACTTAAAGCTATTTATAAAAATACTATTAATATTATTATTTTAACTTTATAAGCCTTTTTAAATTTATTCTTAATATTTTATAAAACTTTTATTATCTTTATTATTAAATAACTTAAGTTAAATTACTTAAATAAAATATAAATAAATAAATAATAATAATAATACTTTAAAAAAGGTATTACTTAAGTTAATTATAAAGTATTATATAAAAAAAAGAAAAAAAAACTATAATAATAGCTAAAATATATTAGATTTATAAAAAATAATAAAATTATTAAAAAGTAATTTACTTAAGTAGTATTTATAATTATTAAAGTTATTTAATAGCTAAATAAAGGCTTTAAAATTTTTTATAATTAATATAAAGCTAAAAAGAAGTTTAATTATATTATAAAGTAGCTTTTAATAATAAAAAAATAGCTTAATAGCTTAATTAACTAAAAGATTTAAAAGTTAATTTAAAAACTTAAAAATATAATTATTTTTAATAATAAATAAGTTTATAATATTAAATACTTTATTAATTAAGACTTTATTATTAAAATAAGACTAGTAGTATATTAAGACTAGTTATAAGGCTTAGGTTATATTATTAAGAATATTTATATAATAGTAGTTTATTTAATATTAATTAAAGTTTTTTATATAATTATAATAATTTAAAACTTAAAATAATAGTAATTTAATACTATAATTATATTTCTTAATATTAATATAAAAAATAAAGTATATATAAAGCAGCCTTAAGGTTTTAATAATTATAATAGTTATATTTATTAACTTTTATATACTTTATATATTAAAGGGGTTTTAAAAATAGCTATATTTCTTATCTTAATATAGCTAAAATAAAAAGTATATTAATTAATAAAAGAGTTATTAATTTATAAAATACTTTAATCTTAATATATATATTATATTAATTAAGATATTAATTTAATAAACTCTTACTTTTATACTTAAAAAGGCTATTTTATTTAAATTTAAAATTACTTTATTTTAAAAAGTAGCTTAATAGTATTTTTATAATCTTAATTATAAATTTAAGGGTTTTTATAATACTTTTTATTATATAATATATAATACTTTAACTTATATATCTTTTTTTTATAAATTAATAAACTTTTTATTACTTAATATACCCTTTATAATAATAAGGCTATTATAAGAAATATAGTTATTTTTAAAACCCCTTTAGTAATTAATTTTTTATAATAAACTTAAGGCTTTACTATTATTATTTTAGAATTTAAATTTATTAAAATTAGCTAGTAAAGATAATTATTCTTAATTAATAAAGTTATATTTAAAAGATTCTTTAATAACTTAATATAACTAATTATACTTTAATACTTATATTAATAATTAAAAAGTAATTATAAAAAGTAAAAAGGTATATTAACTAGTTAAAAAAATAAAAAAAGTACTAGTTAATAATAAGCTTATTAATATATATAATACTAAGAACTTACCTTAACCTTATATATATAGTATTTATTATTAGTAAATACTTTAATAACTTAAATAAGATATATAAATAAGTAATTAAGTATATCTTATATTATATTTAAAAAAGTAAAGACTTATACTTTATATTTTAAAAAAACCTTTAACCTTTATATAGCTATAGTAACTTATATAATAACCCTTAAGAAAGAAAAAGACTTAATTTAGCTAACTTTAATTTAGCTAACTAAAGCTATTTAAGAAAGAAAATAATAATAAATAGACTATATTATAATAAACTATAGTCTTAACTAAGGTTATATATTAAAGTATATATAATATATTCTCTTTAAGATTATAAAGGCTATAACTAAACTTAATAAAAATAATATTTAATAATATAAAGCTTATTAAAAAGTAAGGTATTTTATTATAATAAATAAATAAAAATATATTATAAAAAACCTTTATATATATAGCCTTTATTAAAATAAAGCTTTTTTTAAAATAAAATATATTTAGCTCTTTTTTTTAAGTAAATCCTTTTTAATAATTTTATTATTTATAAAATTAATAACTTTAATATAGTTAATATACTTTATTAAGCTTAAATTTTAAAAAGCCTTTTTTTAAAGTAAATTTAATTAATTAAAATAGCTATTAATTTTAAAGTATTATTTAAAGGCTAGTTAAGTTATAAAGTTAATATTATAAGTAAAGTGCCTTTTATTTTATAAGTTTTTATATTATAAATTTATTTTATTAAATAAAGAAAAAAAATAAAAAATAAGGAAAATATAAAAAAGATAAAATAAAAAGAAGCTAAAGGCTTTTAGGCTTTAAAAGTAAAGCTATTATAGCTTTTTTTTTATTATAAGCTAAAAAAGTAAAAAAACTTTTTATAATAATATAAAAAAGTAAAAACCTTACTTTAAGTAAGTTATAAAGTTAATATTATAAAAAGTAAAGATATAATAAGTTATATTACTTATTATTATAAGTTAAGTAAAAATAACTATTTTTAAAAGCTTTATAACTTTAGTATATTTAAGTTTATTAAAAAGGCTTTATTAAATTATTTATTATTATTCTTAAAGTTTTAATTTATATAATATTAAAGTTTTCTTTTTTAGTATAATTAATTATTTACTTATATTAAATATTAATATATTTAGTTTATATAGTATTATATTAATATATAATAATAAGTTTTATATTTTAAGAATTTATAAAAAGTATTATAAGTTTATAGTTTTTTACTTTAAGTTTATTTAGTATTTTTTAAATTTAAATAATAAAAGATTTTATTAATATTTAATTTATAAATTTAGCTTTTATATTATTAATAGCTATAATTATTTATTTTTTTATTTTTTAATAAACTAGTTTATTATTAATAAAAATAATATTACTAGCTATAAAAAAGCATTTAGCTAAGTTATTAATAAATAAGATATTTATATAAATATAAGAATTAAGTTTATAAAAGTTATATTTACTTTTAAGCTTAATTTTTAAGTTAATAGTTTTTTTAAAGTATTATAAAAAATATTTTAAAATCTTTTTATAATTAGTTATAAAGCTTATATTAACTTTATAAAGTTTTTAAACTATATAAGTAATATTTAGTCTTATATTAATTAATAAATAGTTTAAGCTTTTAATTTATTTTAATTACTTTTTTAATATTATAATAACTTTATTCTTTTTTTAATTAATAAGAATTTACTTTTTAAATAGCTATAAGGTTATAATAAGCTTTAAGTTATTATTTATAAACTTATAAAAAATCTTATTAATATATTTAGCTTATAAAAAAACTATTATATAATTAACTTAGTTTTTCTTAATTTTAATATTAAGGAAAATAGCTATATTTTTTAAAGCCTTAATTTTAAATAGCTTAGCTAGCTTTTAATAGCCTAGTTAATTATAATTAGCTTTAATATAATAATAATTATATTATTTATATATAAAATAAGTATTATACTATTTTTATTTATAAATATATAAAGCTTTAAAAAAATAAGTTAAAATTTAATAATAATTAAAAAGTTTATTACTTTTTTAAATTATTATAAAGGTATATTAAAATAATTATATAAAGTATATAAAAGTTAATAAATATAGCTATTATAATTATTAAAACCTTAAGGCTATTTTATATATATCTTATTTTTAATATTAATACTAAGAAATATAATAATAATATTAAATTATTATTATTTTAAGTTTTAAATTATTATTATTATATAAAAAGCTTTAATTAATATTAAATATACTATTATTATATAAATATCTTTAATAATATAATTTAAGCTTTATAATTAATTTTTATATATAATTAGTTTTATTTTAATAATAAGGTTTTAATTAATAAAGTATTTAATATTATAAACTTATTAATTAAAGATAATTATATTTTTAAATTTTTAAATTAGCTTTTAAGTTTTTTAGTTAGTTAAATTATTAATTTACTTTTTTATTATTAAAAGCTATTTTATAATATAATTAAACTTCTTTTTAACTTTATATTAATTATAAAAAATCTTAAAGCTTTTATTTAGCTATTAAATAACCTTAATAATTATAAATATTACTTAAGTAAATTACTTTTTAATAATTTTATTATTTTTTATAAATTTAATATATTTAGCTATTATTATAATTCTTTTTTTATATATATATAATACCTTATAATTAATTTAAGTAATATATTTTTTAAGGTATTATTATTATTATTTATTTATTTATATTTTATTTAATTAATTTAACTTAACTTATTTAATAATAAAAATAATAAAGATTTTATAAAATATTAATAATAAAATTAAAAAGGCTTATAAAGCTAAGATAATAATATTAATAATATTCTTATAAATAGCTTTAAGTTTAATTAAATATTAATTATAAAGGTTTTAATAATCTTAATTAACTTAAAGAATATTATTTTATATCTCTTTTTATAAAGTAAGTTTAAAAGTTTATAAATACCTTTTTTTTATAATATTATAAAAGTTATTATTAAAGGATATTATTATTATTTTTATTAGCTTTAAAATACTTAAATATATTATAAAATTAATTTTTATTAATTATATAATTAGCCTTTAATATTCTTAAAATAATAATAAAGCTAGTTATTTAGCTAGTTTTTATAATAAACTTTTATTATTATTTAATAACTTATTATTATTTAATAACTTTATTAAAGATTATTTATTTACTATTTTTAATTTCTAAATTAATTAAAATAGCTTTATATTTAACTTAAGGTATTTCTTTATTATTATAAGTATAGTTTTATTCTTAAAATTTAATATCTTTAGCTTTAATAACTTTTTTTTATTAAAAAAATAAACTTTATAAATATAATTATTAAGTTATTTTAAATTAACTAAATATTTATAAATTATTTTTACTTATATTTTAATACTTTTTAGTTTTTTATTATTTTATTTTTAAATATATATTATATATTTTTAAATTTATATATACTTTATATTATAATTATAATTAACTTATATTTTATTAAATATCTTTTTTAAAAAAAAGATCTTATTTTTATTAAATAATATTAATAGTAAATTATTAATATATATAATTACTTTTATATATAATAGTTATAAGATTTTAAATAATTTAACTTTTAAGTAAGTTATTTATATTAAGCTTATTAAAGTTTTATTAATATACTTAATTATATTATTTTATTAAAAAGTATATATTAATAATATTTTTAATATAAATCTTTTTTTATAAAATTAATCTTAAATATTATAAA
>NW_020194792.1:0-6065 GCF_003025115.1 Trichoderma citrinoviride
TTTAATATTAAAATTAAAAGTAAATATAATATATTATAAGTTTATTAATAATAATATAAAACTTTATAAAGTAATTATAAAAAATATTAATATTTATTAAAAAAAAAGCTTAAAAAAAAGTATATATAATAAGTTTTATTTTTAAAATATTATATATACTCTTTTATATTTATTTAATAGTAAATTATAGTTATTAAAGTAGTAATTTTAAAATATTAAATTTATATTTTATATATTATTAAGATATTATAAATATACTAGAATATTATTATAAAAGATAAATATATATTAAAAAAAAAGAAATAAATAAAATAATATAAGAATTTAATAAATAATAAAAAAATTATAAATAGCTAAAAAAGCTAGTAAACTGCTTTTAAAAAGTAAGGCTTTAATTATATTTAAGAATTATATATTATAATAAATATATTATAAACTTTTTTTAAATTTATAATAAATTAATAATTATAAGCCTTAATTTAATATTTAATATAATTAAATATATAAAAAACCTTAAAAGCTAGTTAAGTTAAAGATTATAACTTAAGCTTAAGCTTAAAAAAAAGATAATTTAATTTAAAAATAAAAAGTTAATTTAATTTAAAAATATAAAATATTAATAAAAAGATTAGTTTTAATAAAATAAAAAAACTAGTATAAGCTTTTAGCTAAATAAAAAATATATAAATACTTTTTATAAATTACTTATATTTTAATAATATAAATTTAAAAATAGTTCAAAATAAAAATAAAGTAATAATAAATAAATACTTTTTAAGTTTAAGTTATTAAAAAGTAAAGCTTTTTATAAACTTATAGCTATTTTATAAAAAGTATATAAAATTATAAAATATAATTTATAATCTTTTTTATTAAGACTATATTAAGTGTATTTTAATAAAATAGCTAATAATAAGTTAATAAAAAGATATAAAAGAAAAAAAAATATTTAATACCTTTTAATAAAGATAAATAAGTTTATTTAGTTATTATTTTATTAAATACTATATATACTATTAATATAAAACTTATTTATATTTAAGTTAGTAATTAAGCTATAATAAAGTTAAAAATAAAAAATACTAAATTAAACTATTAAAAGAAGTATAATAAAAATATATAATATTTAAAATACTTTTTTTTTCTTTTTATTAAGTATTATTAATATTTTTTTTAAATAAAATCTTTATCTTTATTTTTAATTATTATTATAAAAATAAATAATATAAAAGTTTTTCTTTAATAAATAACCTTTTTTTTAATAAAGTAAAAGTTATAATAAGAATATTATAATTATAAAAAATTATTATAAAATAAAAATAATAATAATTAAAAAGTAAAAAAAATACTTTATAAAATTAAAAAAATTATAAACCTTTTATATATATTAAAGAATATTTATAAAAAAGCTAGTTAATAAATAAATAAAATAAAGCTATATTTACTTATAATTTAAAATAAAAAATATAATACTATTACTTAAATTAATAAAGTATTAATAAATAAAAGCACTAGAATATTATTAAAAAAGAAAAGTAATTTATTATAAACCTTAATATAATAAAGTTATAAATACTAAATAAGTTTAATATAATCTTATTATTAAAGGCTTATAGCTTTAGCTTAAAAAGATTATAACTTTATAATATATTTATAAAAATAAAAAAGTAAATAACTTATACTTTTATAAAAAGTTTAAAAATAAATATAATTAACCTTTAACTTTTATATTTAAAATTCCTTTTATATTTAGTATAAAATTATAACTTAATTAATATAATTAAAGTTATATTTTATTAAAACCTTTTTATAATTTAAATTCTTTTTACTTCTTAATATTACTTATAAATACCTTTAATACTATATAAATAAAATAGCTTTTAATAATAATAATATATAATAATTAAATATATTTAATTTAAGTCTTTTATATTAATATTATAAGTATAATTAAAATAAACTTTTATTAAGCTATTTTAATATATAAGAATTTAAAGTAATTTAATTAAATAAGTTTATAATTAATTTATATATTTAAAAACTATATTATTTAATATAATTAAATTATAATAAGCTTAAGTTAAACTTAAGTTATATTTATTATTTAGCTTTTTATAAAATATATAAGCTTACTTTTATTAAGCTTAAACTTTATTTTAAATTCTTTTATTTATTTAATATAAATAGCTTAAATAGCTTTAAATTATTTTTAAATTATTATTATATTTTATTTATAAATAAAAATATTTATATTATTTATAAAGCTTATAATAATAATACTAAATATAGTTTTTAAAATCTTATATAATAAAATAATATAAAAAGAATTTAAAAAAATAAATAATTTTTAAAAAATACTAGCTTAAATTTTAATCTTTTTTAATATAATATTATTAAAAAATAATTTAACTTACTTTTTATTAAAAAAATATTATATTTAATAAATAAAATAAAAAAAGATATTAAAATTTTATAAAATATATAAAAGTCTTTTATAATATATAATATTAAATACTTTTATTAAGTTAAGTTATAATAATAAAGTAATATTATATTAGTCTTAAACTATATATTAGCTTTATAAGTAAGTATATATTTACTTTTATAAAGTAAATAATTTTATTTTTTATTTAGCTTTTAAGTAAAAAACACTTTATTTTACTTTAAAAATAAAGTAAGTTATTATAATAAACTTAACTATCTTTTTTATAATAAATAAAAAAGAATTATTATATATTAATAAAAGTTTATTATTTTTTAAGTTTTTTTAAGCTTTTTTTAAAATAAGAATTTTAATAAAGTAAAGATAAAATAAATAATATTTAATTATAAATTAAGCTATAATAAGTTAAGTTAATAATTAAAAAATATATTTATTATAAGCTTTTATAAGTTTTATTAAAATATTATTTTTATTAAAGGCTTTTTAAAAGCTTATTTTATATAATACTTTTTTAATCTTTTTTAAAATAATTAAAAATATATTTAGCTTTAGCTTAAAAAAGCTAAAAAATAAAATATTAATTATTATAAATTAAAAAAAAAGTATTATTAATTAAGTAATATATTTTTACTATTTAAGTAATATTTAACTTAATATAGCTTAGTATAAGCTTATATACTTAAATTTATAAAAATATTAACTATTTTTAAAAATTCCTAAAAAAATCTAAAAAAAATATTATTAAAATAAAAACTAAATTTATAAACTTATTATATTATAAAATTATATATTCTTTTTTAAAATTTCCTTTTTAACTAGTAATAAGCTTTAAAAACCTTAGTAAAGTTAAAAGTAAATTTTTAAGCTTAATAATACTTATATAAGTATATACTTATAAGAATCTTACTATTTATAAAATAAGCTATATATATATATATATATATAAAGTTACTTAAAATTCTTATTAAATTATATAAAAATACTTACTTAAACTTTATTATAGTTTTTTTTTAAGTTTTTAGCTAATATAAATAATAATAAAAATATTTAATAAATAGTTTCTAATTATTTAATTATTTAATAATTAATAATATCTTTTTATAATTTTTAACTATTTTTCTTAAAAGGATTTTCTTAATTTAAAAGTATTATATTTTAAAGGAATTTTTAAAAGTACTTAAAGTATTACTTAAATAGTAAAAATATATTACTTAAATAATAATACTTAAAAAAAAAGCAGGCTATAAGGATTTTTACTTTTTTTAAATAAGTAAATATTAAAACTAGGTTAGTTTTATATTATTTAAAAGCTAAAAGTAATAGTAATATATATAAAAAGTTATTTTTAAGCTTAGCTTAATATTTAAGCTTTTATATTTTTTTTATATTATAATATATTATAAAAAGTATCTTTTATTATATCTTTTATTTTATATTAATTATAACTTAAAGTTAATACTTTTTTATATTAACTTTTTATTTTTAAATATTTAAAAAATAATAATTTAAATAAGCTTTATAAGTATAATATATTACTTTAATAAGTTATTTAATTTTTTTAATTTATTATAATATTTAATTATAATTATTAGCTTTTTAAGCTAAAATAGTTAATTAAGTAATATTTTATAAATTTTAAGTAATTTAATTTATATATTAATTAATTTATTAAAAGGTTTTTAAAAAAGCTTTAGCTATTATAAAATTAAATTAAATATAGCTTTTAATTATAATAATACCTTTATTACTTAATATTAAAGTTAAGCTATAAGGTTTAAGATTTATAATAGTCTTTTTTTAATTTTAATATAAGTATTTTATAAAATATAATTAAAGCTAGTTAAAGTATAGTTTTTTTTTATATATTATTAAAAGATTATAATTAGTTTATATAAGTTTAATAATATTATTATATACTTTATTAAAGTATTAAATTTAAGCTTTTTTTAAAGTTAATATAAAAGGCTTAAGCTATACTTAAGCTCTTTTTAATTATATAATAAATATAACTTAAGTTTAATATAAGCTTAATTTAAGCTTTAGCTATTAAAAATAAAAAGTATATATAAAATATATAAAATATATCTTTAGTTTTTAAATATATTAATTTTATAATAAATACTTATTTAATATTTTTATTTATAAGGCTAGTTTAATATAGTTAATATATTTTATTATAATAAATAATAATTAATATAATCTTTTATTACTTATAGTTATATTTATATTATTATAAAAGCTAATATTTATTAATATTTAATAATATTTAAGTATAGTTATAAAAAAATATTATTTTTATAAAAATAAGTTATATAACTATAAGTAATATTTCTTTAAATTTAAACTTTTATTATAATAAAAACTTTTATTATAATAAAAACCTTTATTATTATAATAAAAGCTATTATAAAAATAAAGTAATATTTTATAAATATTAAAGTAAAAGAGAAAATTAAGAAAGTAAAACTTAAACTACTTATAATTAAAAAGTAATATAATAATAACTTAATAATATATTTTATTTAAAAGTATATAATTACTTTTAAATTAATATAAAATTAAAAGTTTATTAATAATATAATAAGCTAATATACTTATATTTAAAATAGCTTAATTTAAAAGGCTTAAGTATAAGTTATAGCCTTTTATAAATATAAAATAGCTTTAAGTATTTTAAACTTATAAGTATTTTTAAAATATATAAAAAATATATTTTTTAATTTATAATAAAAAAAAGTAATTTAAGCTAAGCTTAAAATTCTTTATTAAAACTTAAAAGAATTATTTATAATATTTTATATATATATTAAATAAAAACTTATATTTATAAAAGGCCTTAAATAATTAAATAATATAAAACTTAATTATTTTTATTATATATTAAATTATAAAATATATAAATATAATTTAAGTTATAATATTTTTATAATAATTTTAAAATAGCTATTATTTATTATTATAATATTATTATTAAGCTTAAGATATTTAATATTAAAAAATAATATAATATTATAATAAAACTAGTTATACTTTTATTAATTAATTATAATAAGAATATTATAATAATAAGTATAAATACTATATATATAAACTAAGGCTACTTTAATAATAAAAAGAAAAGTTATAACTTATATAATATCTTAAAGTTTAATATTATAAAAAAGTAATAAATATTATAAGTTTTATTAAAAATCCTAGCTATATAATATTAAAAAAATAAATACTTTTATTATAGCTTTATAAACTATTATATTACTTAATACTTACTTTTATTAGCTTAATAGCTAGTTCTTATAAAATTTATATAAGCTTAAAAGTTTATAATAAAAAAAATAACTTTAAAAATAATAAAAAAAATAAAATACTTTTAAGCTAAGTTTTATTAAAAAGCTAGATAAAAGCTTATTAATTTTATAAAACTTATATATAAATAGTTTTATAAATAAAAGATAAAAAATAATAAAATAAATAAATAAGTTTTATTTTATTTTTATACTTTTTAATAACTTATATTCTTTAAATATTTAGGTTAATAATAACTATAACTATTATAATATAATTAATAAGTAAGTAGCTTAAAAGTTAAGTTTAATATTAAGTTTAATATTAAGTTTAATATTAA
>NW_020194793.1:0-3229 GCF_003025115.1 Trichoderma citrinoviride
CCCTAGTAGTATCCGACGACGACGACGACATCAACCCCAACAACAACAACAACAGCCTCGCCCTCCATCCAAACACCACCACCACCACCGTCAATAGCAGCACCACCACCACAACCTTCACCCCCGAAGAAGCCTCCCTCCTCGCCCAGCAGTCCTACACCGCCGTCCTGCGCTGCTCCGTCAAAGAATCAGACATCTGGTACCGCGCCTCCGTCATCCTCGAAACCTTCTGCTCCTTCCGCCGCTACGTCCCCAAGTTCGACTCCGTGCCCCCGTCCTGGGTCAGCCGCGGCGGCGCCGGCATCACCTACGCCTGTCTCGAGCGCTTCAAGAACGGCTTGCTCACCGCGCAGAAGAGCACGGATGGCGTGGATAAGTGTCTGGAAATTATTCGTCAGTTTTTCCCCCCCTTTTTCTTTCTTATTTTCTCCTTTTGCCCCTCATTCTTCCCCGTTTACAACACTTATCTGTCTACACGCTCTTTTTCTTTTGGAGTTGTTCTTGTCTGACACTGTCAAAAATGCAGAGTTCCGCACCGATCAGGCTTCGGGTTCGAATACCGTTGCGCAGCATCAGCCCATGACCAACAATGTGCCGGCCAGCGATCCCTTCCAAGACGTAGATTGGTCCATGTTCATGGACGACTTTGGCTGGACGGGCGAGGATGGCGTCTTGATGAGCCTCATCTAATTGGGAGAGGCTTTTTTCCATCTTTCTTAACGAATATACCATTGAACAGTCACATCAATTTGGAAAGGGAGTCTTGCTTTGTAATAAAAATTTCATCTCATTTCTAACTACCTCAAGAGTAGAGGACCAATTTTGAAAACCACTCAAAGAAACCATGCTTGCCAAAAACCTTTAACTCCGTATGCCCATATGTATGAAACCTAAGACTTCTCAAACTTCTCGGCCAAACTTTTGTCAACCGCTTAATCATAAATGTCCTCATCCATGTCCTCTCCAATCACATCCTCCACATCCTCCTCATCAAACATGTCTTCGTCATCATCGTCTGTTCCGCTGTCGGGGTGGTTCGACAGCACAACAATCTTGTTGTCATCAAGTTCCACGCGCGCGGTCTCGCCGTCGCGGATGGCGTTGCGGAGGATGAGAATGGCGAGCTTGTTGAGCACCTCCTTCTCAATCAACCGAGCCAGCGGCCGAGCGCCGTATGCAGGAGAGTAGCCGGCGTTGCCCAAGTAGTCTTTGGCTTCTTCTGATACCGAGATTGTAACCTTGCGGCCGTTGTCTTCCAAGCGCTTCTGGATCTCGCTGATGCGCAAGTCGACAATCTTGCGAATCTCCTTGCGCGTCAGCCTGTTGAAGATGACGACCGAGTTGATACGGTTGAGGAACTCGGGCAGGAAGTAGTTGCGGAGGGCGCCCATCACCAGCTCCTTGGTGTTGGCATCCACCTTGCCCTCCTTCACGCCGGGGCGGACGAGGTACTCGGCACCCAGGTTGGAAGTCATGACGACGATGCAGTTCTTGCAGTCAATGACTCTGCCCTGGCCATCCGTGATGCGACCATCGTCCATGAGCTGGAGGAGCACCGTCAGGATCTCCTTGGCTGCCTTCTCCACTTCGTCAAAGAGCAGGATGGAGAATGGCTTGCGTCGAAGGGCTTCAGTCAGCTGGCCACCAGCGTCGTGGCCGACATATCCTGGGGGAGCACCAATCATACGGCTCAGCGAGTGCCGCTCCTGGTACTCGGACATGTCGAACCGGATCATGGCCTTGGGATCGTCAAACAGGAACTCGGCAAGGGCCTTGGTAAGAAGCGTCTTGCCGGTACCCGATGGACCGCAGAAGAGGAAGCTGGGCGGCTGGTTGGGGTTGCTGAGGCCAGACCGCTGAAGTCGGATGGCGTTGGCGACTGACTGGACAGCCTCCTTCTGGCCAACGACAACCTTGCCCAGGACCTTTTCCATCTGAATGAGCTTCTCCTTCTCCGACGTGCGGAGTCGGGTGACGGGAATGCCGGTCCACTTGGCAACGATCTCGTTGATGTTATCAGCCGTCACGATGTCGGTGACCATGACAGTGTTCTCGCCGCTGGCGTTGAGGGCAACGTCTGCAGCGTTCTTCTTCTCCTCCAACTTCTTGATCAGCGCCTCCTGCTCCTGGATGGCGCCGTACTTGAGATCGGCGGCCCGCTGGTGGTTGCCGGCGTTGATGGCATCCTCGAGGCGCCTCTTCAAGTCGTCGAGCTTGTCCTTGGCTTGGTGGATCTCGTCGTTCCGCTTGATGTCGTTCTGGTACTTCTCGCGGAGCGGCTGCAGCTCCTCCTCCACATTCTGCGCGTCCTTCTTGGCCTGGGCCAGACGGATCTGGGACGCCTCGTCATGCTCCTTCTCCAGAGCCGCAATCTCAATCTTGAGCTGTCTCAACTTGCGCTCGAGGTGATCGATGATCTCAGGCTGCGACTCTCTGGCGACGCGAACCGCCGCGGCGGCTTCGTCGATGAGGTCGATGGCCGAGTCGGGCAAGCGTCGAGCTGTGAGGTATCGTGCCGCAAGGTTGGCAGCAGCCACGAGGGCGCTGTCGAGAATGCTGACCTTGTGGTGGCTGTCATACTTGGGCTTCAAGCCACGCAGGATGGAGATGGTCTCGGTGATGGATGGTTCCTTGACGATAACCTGCTGGAATCGACGCTCAAAGGCAGCATCCTTCTCGATGTACTTGCGGTACTCGGCCAGCGTGGTTGCGCCAATGCAGTGCAGCTGTCCGCGGGCAAGCATGGGCTTGAGCAGGTTGGCAGCGTCCATGCCGCCTTCGCCGGATGAGCCGGCTCCCATGAGGAGATGGATCTCATCCACAAAGAGGACAATCATCTCCTTGGACTCGGAAATCTCCTTGAGAACACCCTTCATTCTCTCCTCGAACTCACCACGGAACTTGCTGCCAGCAACAAGAGCACCGACGTCGAGCGAGAGGAGCTTGCAGGCCTTGAGATTGTCGGGCACGTCTCGGTTGACGATACGCTGGGCCAGGCCCTCGACGACGGTTGTCTTGCCGACACCAGGCTCACCAATCAGGACCGGGTTGTTCTTTGTTCTGCGGGACAGGATTCGGACGACCCGTCGGATCTCTTCTTCTCGGCCGATCACAGGGTCGATCTTCTTCTCTCTCGCCAGGGCGGTCATGTCGATGGTGAACTTGGCCAAGTTCTCGTTCTCTGATTCCGTGTCTGCGTTCTTGCTGTCGACCCGCTTGGTGCCGCGAA
>NW_020194793.1:3254-5987 GCF_003025115.1 Trichoderma citrinoviride
CGGTCCCAGAACTCCGCCCTAAGTACCGACGGCTTTAGCTCAACGCGACGTGAGAGAAGAGAAGTGCTAGGCAGGGCCGTTTCTTTTAGCGGTCTGACGGACGGCCTTCTTGACGGAACGCGCCCTAGTGCACTACGTTTTCGGTTAACTTCAAACGAACTTTTCTCCTGCTCCTTTGGAATTGACGAATGGATTCGGTCGACGCTTGGCTGCCGTCGTTGCTCCATGTTGGCGTTTCATGGCCGTTGTTACCTGCGTCTTTGACGTTCTTGGTAGCGGCGGGTTCAGCGGAATCGACAGTCGGGGCGAGAGCGGGCTATTCTAGCGTAGCGGGTTAGTCTACGGGGCGAGGGGTGAAGCGCGGCAGACGGCCGTCAGCTCACTGTAGTCCTACTTTAGGCGTTCGAAGGTCCCTGAAGACCCCTCGAGGTCGACGACGTCGAAGCATGATCTTCGGAGCTCGACTGAGATAGCAGACGGGTGGACGGCTGTACAGTGAGGTGGGGTTTCCACTATTTAACACTCGAAAGGACGCTCGGAGAAGGGAACAAAGAGGGAGAAGAAAGGGGTAAGTCTTAGTATTGTCTTTATATTTTTCTGTGTATTGTTTGTGAGCGAAGCGTTGTTGCAACGACCGAACAAACGGTATGTTGCTTGTTGTTGTTGTGTGTGCTTTGTAGAACTGTGTGACCGACACTAGTTATGGAGTGGGATGGAGTGGGATGGAATGGCTTGGCTGGATGTGGATGTAGATGTGGAAGTAGTGTGTGTTGGAAGTGGTACTGAAGTGCTTACCTGAAATGTCTGGCACGAGTCTTTCGGCAGCTCCTGCGTTACAGGTACCGACTCGTCATGCCGGTGAGTGTTGAAGATGGTCAGGTGGAGCGACATCGAGAGGAGCTCGGGGGGCAGCTGGTCAGGTTCCTGGTCGTCTTACCGGGAGTCGTCTGGTGGCAGTGTAATAAGGCTGTTCGGTAGCTCGCTCGTGTGCCTCTAGGAGTCGAACAGCTGTCTCGAGACTTCTTCTTGGACCACGCCGACGGTTCGGTCCTGGGGGGCGGGCTCGTCCAGAGGGACAGTGGGAGTAAGGTGCGGCAGGACGCGTTCCGAGTTCTTGACGTCTCCCATGTCTTCCTATGGATGTAACGGTAACTGGTGGAGTAGTGCCGAGACCGCCTCCTGGGGCCTTACGTTCGGCAGGACTTCCTCCCGTTGTAAGGGTTCGGGTTCGACGAGGTCCTCCGATAGGTCCGGTAAGCGCCGTGGTTCGCCCAGCTGTCGTTCTTGCGTCTGTGCCTTAGTCTCTTGCTCTTGAACCGGTTCAAGTGGTAGCTGTACTGGCGGGACCGCTCTCTCTTCTTCTAGCTGGGACACTAGCCGGCTCTTCTTCTCTAGGCTGCCCAGCAGGCTTAGGACAGGGCGTCTTGTTTCTTGTTGGGCCAGGACTAACCACTCGGACCACAGCCGTTCTGTTGGCAGCAGCTCCCGGACCGGGTCGCATAGCAGTTGGCTCTGCACGGGCTGTTAGAGTTCCGGACGTTCGAGGAGAGCGAGCTGCAGCCACGAGAACAACGACCGTCGTTCAAGGCACCACTCAAGCTCCTCTCTTACTTCCCACACGGCCAATTGCTGGGCCTGTTGCGATCCGGAGTGCGATTTGCGCATTCCGGCCGACCGCAGGGGACCAGCCAGGCAGCTCAGACCGCACAGGGCCATGGCGAGGACATCTGGGTGTTTGCCCACCGACGGTCGGAGCAGGTCATCTACAGCCTGTCCAAAAAATTGGATGTCAGTTTTCTCTTCTTCTTTATGACTAGCTTGACCCTGTGCGTGTATCTTACTTGTTTTTTCATCGTAGGGATACCATGACCTGAAGCAGCTGCCGTTCAACGGCAAAAAGACCAAGCCCGCAAAGGTGCTCAAAGACTACTGGTCGCCGCTCGCCCACATCCGATTCCAGCCCGGCCAAGGATCCATCGGCCGGTCCGTATTCCAAAAGCTGCGGGAGCTCAAGCACCTCCACGAGGTCGCGTGGGGAGACGAGATGCGACGCAAGCGGCCGGAGGAGTTCACCGACGAGGACAAGAAGAAGATTGCCGAGGAGAAGGAGAAGGGATTCGACTACCAGCCCATCCGGAGCAAGAAGGAGCGCGGGCTCGCGCTCAATGCGCAGAAGAAGAACGCCATTGCCGACATGGCGTATGTCCTGGCGGGCGGAGGCCGAGGCAACAAGCTCGTGACCGCGGAGACTGAAGAAGGCGGCAAGCAGTTGGTGGACGTCACCGTGAACTGGGCCAACGACCAGGACAAGAAGTACGCTGAATCATGGTCGAAGAACGTCACGCACTCTCTGCTTGAGGTGCCGGCGTATACATCAGGAGAGTCCCAAAAGGAGGTTGAGGCTACGAAGGCGACAGCGTGAGACTAGATGATGGAACGAAGCACTTGATTTGACGAGGCTATGGCGGGGGACCACACCACGGATATGATGGCTCAAAAGGACACCATGGAAGGATGTACTGGTAACAACATGAAGGCGGGGGCTTGGACATGAGTCTTGATTTCAAAAAGCGACGTTGCTTTCTCATGTAAAAAGATTCGGTGGGCATATAAGCCAGACCGTTATACTTGTATCATAGACTAAGAAAAAAAAAACGAAAGAGATTCTCCGAATCCAGCCAAATAAGAAATACCCTTTATCCTTTACCCAGCCATGATATTCGTTAGACATTA
>NW_020194794.1:0-5836 GCF_003025115.1 Trichoderma citrinoviride
TTACTTACTTATTTATTTATTTATTTTATTAATTCCTTTTACTTATTTATTTACTGCACTTAAACAGGCGCCTATATAAGCAGAGCTATGCTAAAGCAGGTAAGTAAGTTTAAAGGAGGTAAATATATACTATATACCTTACTGCTATTTAGTTACTTATTTACTATACCTTCCCTCCTTACTTTTCCTAGCTGCTACTGCCTTAAGTATATTATAAAGATAAAAAGGCTTATATATCTTTACCTCTTTCTTTTCTTTCTTCTCTCTCTCTTCTCTTTACCTTTCTTTTTTATTATTATCTATTATAACTAATAAGCCCTTAATTATACTATAGCACTAGCACTAGTATAAATTATATAGCGCTATTACTATTACTATTAATGCCTCTTTTACTAGCTTCTTTTAAGCATTACCCTCTTTAATAATAGCAGATTTAGCTCTTATATAACTATTATAATAAAATAATAGCTAGGTAAGTCTTTTACTTACTCTCTTTTTATATATAGCGCTTCCCTCCTTACTGCCCTCCTTATATAAAAGTATATTTACTAACTTAACCTCTCTTTCCTTATTATAGCTAGGATAATAACACCTAGCTTATAGCTTTCTGCTAGCAGCTGTTAATAGCTAATAGTATAAGTAAATATATATACACTCCTCTCCCTTACTTACTTATCTCCTATCTTTACCTTTTTAAGCGCTACTGCAGAAACCTTATATAAAAGCTAATATATACTCCTTCCCTTCTTAGCTGCTGCTAGTAATAAGCCTTATATATAGCTCCTTTACTAATAATAACCGCCTCTTTAACTTTAATATTACTTAGCAGTAGCTATAGCTATATATTAAAAACGCCCTTTAAGATACTATCTTTTAACTGCTAGGCTATATAGTTACCTTTTTTTATAAATGCATATAGCTATATTAAATCTAAAGCATATATAACTTATATATTAATGCCTTTTTTATTTAAAGCTAAGGTATTATTATAAACCTTTTATATAATGCTTATTAAGATAGGATAATAATAAACCTTAATAGCTATACAGCCCTTTTCTTAATCTATATATAACTCCCTAGCTACTTTAATAGCAGCTATAGTAATTATAAGTAGTAGGACTATGCTATATGCTACTTAGGCTGTAATAATGCTTTAAGAGATAATAATAATAATAATAGCAAACCTATATAATACAGCCATGCCTAGTAGTAAGGTTATAGCTAAGGCTAATACTAAAAAGCCTTTAGTTTAACAGCTAACTTAATTAGCCTAAATAATAATAATAATAAAGATAATAAGGATAATATTAAGATTATTAATAGCTATAGCTTATTTATATACTATAAAGTGTTAAAGGCATTAAATAAGGAGGAGGAGGGGACTAGTAATAACCTTATCTAGTTACTAAAGAACTAGCTAGATATTTAGGCTTTAGAGGGTTTGCTTATTTTATTTATAAAGCTTTATAAATAGTGCTTAAGCTAGCGTTTTTATAGTATTATAAGTAGTATAAGTAGTATTTAAGTAAGGGTAAAGAGACTAGTTCTTTTATATATATATAACCTGCAGTAGTAATATCCTAATTCTCCTTCCCTTATCCTCTTTCCCTTATGCCTTTTTTATTACTTAACTATTTAGTTTACTTACTTCTTTATGTCTTTTTTACTATATTATATAGGCTAGGCTATTTTAGCCTCTTTTCTTAAGTAAGTAAGTAGTAAAAGTAAAGTATTTATAAAGTAAAAGAAGAGCAGAAGTATATATAAAGACAGCAGTATAAAATAGCAGTATATTATATAAGGTTATAAGTAAGCAGTAGTATAGTTAAGCCTTAAATAGTAAAGTGTCTTATAAAATAAATAAAAAAAGAGCAGGAAGAAAAAAAGAGGAAAGAAGGTATATATAAAGGATAGGGGATAGCAGTATATATATAAGTAAGTAGTAGTGCTATTAAGGCATTAAATAGCAGAGTGTCTATAGTTTATAAATAGAAATTTATAAAAAATAAAAAAGGAGTAAAAAGAAGAAAAGGGGAGGGATAAGGAGTGTATATAAAGATAGTAAAGTTTATAAAAGGAGTAGTAAGGTAGTTAAGCGTTAGGTTAAGCATTAAGTAGTAAAGTATCTGCAATTTAAGGAAATAGAAATAAAAAAAGAAAAAGAGAGGGAAAGGGGGTATATATAAGGATAGTAGAGTTTATAAAGGGAAGCAGCAGGGCAGTTAAGTATTAGTTAAGCGTTAAGTAGTAGAGTGTTTATAGTTTAAGGAAATAGAAATAAAAAAAGAAAGGGAGAGAGAAAGGGAAGTATATATAAGGATAGTAAAGTTTATAAAAAGAGTAGTAGGGCAGTTAAGTATTAGTTAAGCATTAAGTAGTAAAGTGTTTATAATTTAAGGAAATAAAAATAAAAAAAGAAAGGGAGAGGGAAAAAGGGCATATATAAGGATAGTAAAGTGTTTATAAAATAAAAAAGGGGTAAAAGAAAAAAGAATAAAAAAAAAAGAAAGTATATTAAGCAGTAAAGTGTTTATAAAATAAAAAAGGAAAAGAAGGAGAAAGGAAGTATATATAAAGACAGTAAGGTGTTTATAAAATAAAAGCAAAAAGGATAAGGAAAGGAAGAGAAAAAGAATAAGAAAAGGGAAGTATATATAAAGATAGTAAAGTATTTATAAAGTAAAAAAAGCAGAAAGAATAAGGAAAAGAAGAGGAAAAGGATAAGAAAAGAGAAGTATATATAAGAATAGTAAAGCGTTTATAAAGTAGAAAAAGCAGAAAGGATAAGGAAAGGAAGAGAAAAAGGATAAGGAAAGGGAAGTATATATAAGGATAGTAAAGTATACTTAAGTAAGTTAAGGAGTAGCTAGGTATTAAGTGTTAAGCATTAAATAGTAGAGTGTTTATAAAATAAAAGAGGAGAGAAAGAGAAAAGGAAAGGTATATAAGGATAGTAGTATAAGATAGTAGTGTATTATATAGGTTATAGGTAAGTAGTAGTGCAGTTAAGCCTTAAATAGCAGAGTGTTTTATAAAATAAAGGAGGAGTAAAAAGAAAAAAAGGAAAAAGGAGGTATATATAAGGATAGCAGTATAAGATAGCAGTATATTATATAGGTTATAAGTAAGCAGTAGTATAGTTAAGCTTTAAATAGCAGAGTGTTTTATAAAATTAAAAAGGAGTAAGAAGAAAAAAAGGAGAAAGGAGGCATATATAAGAATAGCAGTATAATTAGTAAGTAAGGTATAAGGTAGTAGGAGAGTAAATAAGTATTAATAAAAGAGGGTTTATAAAGTAAAAGAAAGGGAGTGTATATAATAGCAGCAGAGTGGTAATAGATTTATTTAATACTACTGGTTTATTTAATATAACTAGTTTATTTAATACAGCTAGTTAGGTCTGTTTAATATAATAGACTGGTTTATTTAATCTCCCCTACCCTTATTTAACCTTTACTATTACTAATTTATTTAATATAACTAGTTCCTATTTAATACTACTAATCTATTTAATACTATTAATTTATTTAATATTACTAATTTATTTAATGCTACTAGTTTATTTAATACTATTAGGTTATTTAATATAACTAGTTTATTTAATACTACTAGTTAAGTCTATTTAATATAATAAATCAGTCTATTTAATCTCCCTTAACCTTATTTAACCTTGCTGCTATACTAATCTATTTAATACTACTAGTTAGGTCTGTTTAATATAATAAATTAGTCTGTTTAATCTCTACTACCCTTATCTAACCTTACTATAGCTAGTCTATTTAATATAACTAATCTATCTAACTAATATAACTAATCTATTTAATATAACTAAACTGTTTAATATAACTAGTTTATTTAGTGCTATTAGTTTATTTAAAGCTTTTAATTAGATCTGTTTAATATAACTAATTAGATTTATTTAATATAATAAATTAGTATATCTAATCTCCCTTAACCTTATTTAACCTTACTGCTACTAATTTATCTAATACTACTAATCTATCTAATACTACTAGTTTATTTAATACTACTAGTTTATCTAATACTACTAGTTTATTTAATATAACTAATATAATTAAATCTGTTTAATATAACTAATTAGATTTATTTAATACTACTAGTTAGGTCTATTTAATACTACTAGTTAGGTCTGTCTAATACTACTAGTTAGGTCTGTTTAATATAATAGATTAGTTTATTTAATCTTTACTACTCTTATTTAACCTTACTATAGCCAGTCTATTTAATATAACTAATTTATTTAACTAATATAACTAATCTATTTAATATAACTAATCTATTTAATATAACTAATCTGTTTAATATAACTAAATTATCTAGTGCTATTAGTTTATCTAAAGCTTTTAATTAAATCTATTTAATATAACTAATTAGATCTATTTAATATAACTAATTAAATCTATTTAATATAACTAATTAAATCTGTTTAATATAATAGATTAATGCATTTAATCTCCCTTAACCTTATCTAACCTTACTGCTACTAATCTATTTAATACTATTAGTTTATCTAATATAACTAATTAGATTTATTTAATATAATAGATTAGTTTATTTAATCTCCCTTAACCTTATTTAATCTCCCTTAACCTTATTTAACCTTACTACTACTAATCTATTTAATACTACTAGTTTATTTAATACTATTAGTTTATTTAATATAACTGGTTTATTTAATATAACTAATTAAATCTATTTAATATAACTAATTAAATCTATTTAATATAACTAATTAAACCTATTTAATATAATAAATTAGTTTATTTAATCTCTACTACCCTTATTTAACCTTACTGCAGCTAGTCTATTTAATACTACTAATCTATTTAATACTATTAATCTATTTAATATAACTAGTCTATTTAATATAACTAGTTTATTTAATACTACTAATCTATTTAATATAACTAATTTATTTAATACTACTAGTTTATTTAATATAATAGATCTATTTAATATAATAGATTAGGCTGTTTAATCTCCCTTAACCTTATTTAACCTTATTATAACTAATCTATTTAGCACTACTAGTTTATTTAATATAACCAGCTTATTTAATATAACTAGTTTATTTACTATAACTGCTTAGCTTAATATAACTAATTTATATAATCTAACCTTAACCTTACTAAACCTTACTAGCCTTACTTAGTTTATTTAATAATTATTAATAAGTATAAGCATATACCTTTTTATACTAGTTAAGAGAAGTTTTCTCCCCTTTTTCTAGTATATAAGCTTAAGCATACCTTACTTTTAACTCCTCCCTCTTACTTTAAGTTTATACTTATATAAAATAAAAGGATAAGTAACTTTACAGTCCTCTAGCTTATAAAAGTATATACTATAAAGCTATTTACTTATATCCTGCTATTCTAGCTAGTAGTATATAAAGAGTATAAGTATGCTTATACTATAAAGGGCGTTATAGCTTACCTTTATATAGTATACTAGCACCTCCCTTACTAGCAGTATAAGAAGATTATAGCTATTATATAGTAAATACTTACTATCCTATATATAATAGCTAACCTAGGCTAGCTTTATTACTTAGCAGAGCCTATCTTAACTATCCTAAGCCTTAGCAAGCCTTATTATACTAGGCTTAGTTATAAAGAGAAGGGCTGCCTTTTTATATATATATATAAGGCTATAATATATATGCACTATTATATAGCATATATCTAAAAGAACCCTTAAGTAAAGGGGGGGGATATATACTAGCAAGGGTTAGGGTTAGGGTTAGGGTTAGGGTTAGGGTTAGGGTTAGGGTTAGGGTTAGGGTTAGGGTTAGGGTTAGGGTTAGGGTTAGGGT
>NW_020194795.1:0-5645 GCF_003025115.1 Trichoderma citrinoviride
TCGTCTGGAACCTCATCGGCGGCTTCGGCATCGGCGGGCCGCCGCTCTTCAAGTTCGGCTCCAAGGCGCTCAAGGACCGCATCGCGCCGGGCATCCTGCGCGGCGAGAAGCGCATCTGCCTGGCCATCACGGAGCCCGACGCCGGCTCCGACGTGGCCAACCTGACGTGCGAGGCCAAGCTGAGCGACGACGGCAAGCACTTCATCGTCAACGGCGAGAAGAAGTGGATCACCAACGGCATCTGGGCCGACTACTTCACCACCGCCGTGCGCACGGGCGGGCCCGGCATGAACGGCGTCTCGCTGCTGCTGATTGAGCGCGGGCCCGGCGTCACCACGCGGCGGATGGACTGCCAGGGCATGTGGTCGTCTGGCACCACGTACATTACCTTTGAGGATGTCAAGGTGCCTGTTGAGAATCTGCTTGGCAAGCAGAACCAGGGCTTCCGAGGTAAGAGACACGGGTTTTTCTCTCTCTACGGTGCATTTGTTAAGGGGGGGGATAATTACCTCCCCCTGAGATGAGACAACAGCTAACAAGCATTGCTTTCTTCTAGTCATCATGACCAACTTCAACCACGAGCGCATGGGCATCATCATCCAGTCCATCCGCTTCGCCCGCGTCTGCTACGAGGAGTCGGTCAAGTACGCTAACAAGCGGCGCACCTTTGGCAAGAAGCTGATTGAGCACCCGGTGATCCGGATGAAGCTGGCGCACATGGCGCGGCAGATCGAGGCCTCGTACAGCTGGCTCGAGAGCCTCGTCTACCAGTGCGAGAAGATGGGCGAGACGGAGGCGATGCTGCGGCTGGGCGGGCCCATTGCCGGCCTCAAGGCGCAGTCGACCATTACCTTTGAGTTTTGCGCGCGCGAGGCCAGCCAGATCTTTGGCGGCCTGTCGTACTCGCGGGGCGGGCAGGGAGGCAAGGTCGAGAGGCTGTATCGGGACGTGAGGGCGTATGCGATTCCGGGCGGCTCGGAGGAGATTATGCTGGATCTGAGCATGAGGCAGAGTCTGAGGGTTGCCAAGGCGATGGGGATGAAGCTGTGAAGAGGAAGAATGATGGTGCTGGATAGTTTGTATGTATAATGATGATTAGGCCAAACCATAGATTGAACGATGGATTAAAGTATTACTAAGGGCGTCTCTTCTTGTGACTATTTTCCCCCTTGGATATAAGGAATTTCCTTGAACGCTATTCTTTTCTACTACTCTTATTCCTTCTACTATCGCTATTCGCTTCTACGAGTACTGCCGCCATCTCGTCTATAGCCGCTAGTCTATCTTATGACTATATGCCTCTAGAGACCTTATACTATAGAGACACTAGAGCCTTCCCCCCTTATATGATTACCGTCTGGGGTACAGATGCAGCTTACCTTGGGGACAGAACAGGCAACATGCAACTGCCGTCGGCGCTTGTGCACTCCTGTAGTGAACAGCAGAATAGCAAACAAATCACAACGTCTGCATCCCATCTGCCTCTCTCATCAGACCCCCTTTTCTCACTGCCCTTCTGTACCTCGAGGAGTGAGTGAGTCCAGCCTCAGCCATTGTCACAGTTGAGCCAAAAGCACAGACAGCCCCGCCGGCACGTGACCCCACCAGAACGGCGTCGGCTGAGATTGAAGTGCGACGAGTTGCAACTTCATTCTGCCGTTTGGGCTTCCTTTTCCCACCAACTCTCTCTTTCCCATCGCCCCCAGACGACCATCACGATTTCTCCCAACTTCTCTGCCTCTCTCTCTCCCGCTCTCCATCTGCCTCTTGCCTCTCTTCTCTCTCTCCCCATCTTCCTCGACACAGCCACGACACCGACATCGCAAACCGCCCATCAGCTTGCGTCTCCGTTCCAGCGCTCTGCGACTTTCTTCTCGACTTGACTGAACTCTTTTCAACTCCCCTGTGGACTCTGCATCGCGAAACCAGCCAAGCATGGCCGACCGACTAGCAGACCAATTGCAATCCTCTCACCTGAGGTACGACTTGTGGCTTCCTCGTCCCCCCCCCTCCTCTTGGGCGGGCAAGGAGCATGCGCTTCAGCCGCTGTGTTTGACTCGTTTTGCTGATTTTCGGTTGCCGATGATAGCGATGGCGTTCCTCCGCGAAATGAAGACTGGAAACAAAACCTGAACATTCCCGCCAAGGATACCAGACAACAAACGGAGGTTTGTACTTGTTCTGCCATCTCTCCCCCGAAACAAGTCGCTGCTTGACTCGAAACGGGTGACTGATGCTGTGCTGCAAAATAGGATGTTACAAAGACCAAGGGTCTCGAATTCGAGAACTTTGCGCTGAAACGAGACCTGCTCATGGGCATCTTCGAGGCAGGTTTCGAAAAGCCGTCACCCATCCAAGAAGAAGCCATCCCGGTAGCATTAACTGGTCGGGACATCCTGGCCAGAGCCAAGAACGGCACGGGCAAAACCGCAGCTTTCGTCATCCCTGCTCTCGAACGCATCAACCCCAAAATCTCAAAGATCCAATGCCTTATCCTCGTCCCCACACGAGAGCTGGCGATGCAGACGTCACAAGTCTGCAAGACGTTGGGCAAGCACCTGGGCGTCAACGTCATGGTCACAACTGGTGGTACTGGTCTGCGAGATGACATTCTCCGTCTTCAGGAGCCCGTCCATATCGTCGTCGGCACTCCCGGCAGAATTCTGGATCTCGCAGGAAAGAATGTTGCCGATCTCAGCGAATGCCCCATGTTCATCATGGACGAGGCCGACAAGCTTCTCTCCGTCGAGTTCACGCCCGTCATTGAGCAGCTGCTCCAATTCCACCCCAAGGACCGACAGGTCATGCTCTTCTCCGCCACCTTCCCCCTCTCGGTCAAGGACTTTTCCGATAAAAACATGACCAGCCCTTACGAAATCAACCTCATGGACGAACTCACCCTGCGGGGTATCACCCAATACTACGCCTTTGTCGAAGAAAAGCAGAAGGTCCACTGCTTGAACACGCTCTTCTCCAAGCTGCAAATCAACCAGTCCATCATCTTTTGCAACTCGACCAACCGAGTCGAGCTGCTGGCTAAGAAGATCACAGAACTCGGCTACTCATGCTTTTACAGCCATGCTAGGATGCAGCAGCATGCCCGAAATCGGGTCTTCCACGACTTCCGCAACGGCGTCTGCCGAAATCTCGTCTGCTCAGATCTTCTCACCCGAGGCATTGACATCCAGGCCGTCAATGTTGTCATCAACTTTGACTTCCCCAAGAATGCCGAAACCTATCTCCATCGAATCGGTCGATCCGGTCGATTTGGTCACCTCGGTCTGGCCATCAACCTGATCAACTGGGACGACCGCTTCAACCTCTACAACATCGAAAGAGATCTCGGCACCGAGATCCAACCCATCCCCGCGAGCATCGACAAGAGCCTCTACGTCTACGAAAACCCCGAATCCATTCCTCGGCCCATCTCCAACGTTCCCAAGGGTGCCTTGCCTCAGCAGCAGTCATTCCCGGTCCAGGTCCCCGCCCTGACCCAGACAGCTCATAATCAGCACCAGCAGCCGCAGCAGGCCCAAGGAAACTGGCAGCCTCAGAATGGCCAGCAGAATGCCAACTCCCAATACAACAACGGAAGCCGGGGCCGAGGCGGCCGTGGTCGTGGTTACCGGGGCCGTGGAGGAGGCAACAACAACGGCAGCAACGGTGGTGGTCGAGGCCGTGGCCAGCCACCGCGGGATCCCCCCTCCTAGCCTACTAAATCAGAAAATACCCTTGCTCTTCAGGAGGATGTGAACGGGGGTGTGGTGGTTGTCGAAGTTGAAGGGATTCAAAAAACTCGTAAAAAATACAAAAAAAAATTGGGGGAGGGACTGGACAAGGCTTAGTTGATACGGACTTGTAGACTAGGCAAGACAATACTAACAGTTTCTCTCCCAAATTGCAACCTCTGGTACGCTTCATGTGACCGTCTCATGGAATGTGAACAAGCCCGGCGGCTGCGACTGCAATTACAGCCCCATGGCCAGGTAACTCCTAACAATATCCAGATGGAGACAGATGTGAGAGCTAGTCCTCACTTGGGGATATAGTACTATTGATGTGTATGGATGCTATATGTGCCTTGATATGTTTACTAAGGTGTGAATTTAGGAGAAGGGATAGCAGAGTATATCAACAGCAGAGAGTAAGGAGAGAAATCATAACAACAGTAAAGAGTAGGAAGAGTAGTAGTACACTAAAAAGTAGCAGTCAGAGTATATGATAGTAAAAGAGAGTAGTAATATAAGTAGTAGTACTGAAGAAGTAACTGTTTACTACCTACCTACCTAGCAGAGGACACTTTGATCATCAAAGATAGGGGGACTTGATCGCTTCTCTCTTGATTGTACATATATTCTACCTTACTCCCCTTTAACCTATTTGTGGTAGCCCTGTAGAAGAGGCAGGCTGTAAATTTCTGAACACATCCCATAACATATTGCGCCTCCCTGGAGTTTCAAAAAACATACAGGTCTAACGATTTGTTGACCAGAATCATCTAGATTGGCATGGAAAAAAAAAAAGAGGACATTTAGGTTGCTGCCATCCTTGCCTCCCCCCTCCCCCTACGCACCGGCCACGACGGCCAGGTTCTCGTAAATCGCCCTTTTCACCTCGTACAGCGTGCTTCTCTTGCCGCCGAGCGGCAGCCCCACGCTCTCCACGTCGATGTGGCCCTCGGCCGTCTTGCGGACGGCCACGGAGCCGTCGACGACGAGGGTGCCCTCGCCGCGGAACTCGGCCGCGTGGCCGGCCCCCTGCATGGCGCGGCGCAGGTCCGCGAGCCGCAGGTCGCCGACGTGGAGAGACTGGGCGGCGGAGCGGGCGGCCGAGATGAGGTTCGCGGGCAGCACGTCCAGCGTGGGCATCGCGGCCGTGTCGGCGGCGTTGGTGAGCGCGACGGCGGTGGACGTCGACGCCGGCTCCGTCTTCTGCCTCTTGTTGGCGACGTTGTCGTGGTCGTGGTCGTGGGCCTGCTCCGAGCCGCCTGCCCCGTGGGCGAGGGCCGAGGCGAGCAGCTGGCCCGTGATGGTGACGATGCCCAGGCCGCGGACGTTTTGCCACTTGAGCTTCTTGACCAGAGGGTCGGCCAGCTTCACGACCCAGGCGTTTGTGTCCATGCTGGCGTCCACCCACGTGCCGACCTCGGGCGTGAAGACGTCGACGGAGCGGTCTCCGTCCGACGCCAGCGCGGCCCGGCAGTCCGCTGCGAGGGCCGTCGTCTCTTCCCGAGTGCCCGCCACGAGAATCAGCTTGCGCGGCTGTATCAGGGGGATCAGCATGTTGAGGCTTCGCTTGTCGTGCAGTCCGCTGAAGTCAATCATGGCGACCCGCAGGTTCACCGTCACCGTTTCCGTCCTGTACACCAGCCTGCACGGGCCGGTGGGTTCCTCCGGTTCGGCATCCTCGACCGTGTCCAGCTCATCCGCGGCAGCGCCGTCGGCCACGTCCATAGCTTCGGCATCGTCAGCCGTAGCCGTCCGGTTCATGTTGGGCCGCTTGTTGGCACCGGCTGCCTGCTTGGCGACATCGTCCCACTTGCGCTTCTTGCCGAGCTTGTCGTCTTCTGCAGCGACCTGGGCACCGTCGACTGCGTCGTCTTCCTTCTCCTCTGCCCGCAGGTAATCTTCTGGGCGAATCAGCTC
>NW_020194796.1:0-5606 GCF_003025115.1 Trichoderma citrinoviride
TTTATAAAGCTTAAGTATAGCTTATAAAGTAAAAGTAAGTTAATAAAGCTATTATTATTAATTTATAGCTATTATCTTTAATAACTATTAATATAGTATTTTATATCCTTTTTATAAAGGTATTATAAAAAGGTTATTTAAACTTAAAAAAAGCTTTAAAAAAAGCTTTTAAAAGCTATTAAAGCTATTTTTCCTTTATTTTAAAGTATAATACCTTATATTTAAGTATTTAGTATTTATTAAAGCCTTTATAATAGCTTTATTAAAGTAAGGGGTATATTATAAAAAGCTTAAAATATAATGCATTATGCTATTATAAATATATTAAGCATTTATATTAAAAAGCACCTTTTTATTTTAAAATAGCTAAAAATATATATTAAATTATAGTATTAAAAGCTTAGCTAAATAAAAAGGAAGATAGCTTTTTAAAGACCTATATATAGGGCTTTTAAAGCTATTTCTCTATATAAGATTAAGGCACTTTAAAACCTCCTCTTTAAAGCTTAATTTAAGCTATTTAAGCATTATAATAATTTTTAAATTATATACTAGGGTATATATAATATATCCCCCTTAAGGCTATAAAGACTATAATTAAACTTAAAAAAAATAATTATATTTATAATAGTATAAAGCTTATTAATAAATAAATTATCTTTACCTTTAAATAATAAGAGATATATTATAAGAAAGCCTTATAGTAAGATAGCTAAGAGTGTATTTAACCCTCTTCTTTTAGTAAATTATTATCTTTTATAGTCTTACTATTTATTAAAATATATATTAATTATCTTACTTATTATCTTATAGCTAGATAGAATTATAGCTCTTACTTATATTTATAACTAGATTAACCCCCTGCTAGTCTATATATTAATACTTCTTATATTAGTGCCTCTTTTTTTAATACTATTTATAAAACTAATAACTTTAGTATAGTTAATATACTTTAGTAAGCCTAGAGAGCCTTTTATAAGAAAAGATACTTATAACTAGAAGTATTAAGTATATATTAAAATATAAGCCTTAATAAACTTCTAGGTTTAAATCTTTTTATTTTTAATAAGTTATAAGCCTAGATAGCCTAATAGCTAAGACTATTAGCTAAGGTATAAAGACGCCTTAGCTAGGAGGTTATATATTTAAATTATCTTACTACCTTATATAAATTTTATAATCTAAGAGTATAAAAGAGCTTAAAGTCCTTATTATACTATATAAAAAGCCTAAGATTATAAAGCCTATTAAGCTAGCAGGAGTGTTAAAATATAAGCCTTAATAAACTTCTAGGTTTAAACCTTTTTATTTTTAATAGTATATAAGAGATAAAGTTAGCCTAGTTTATAAAGAAAGTGCTTTTTATTTTATAAGTTTTTTTATTATAAACTTATTTTACTAAATTAAGAAAAAAAAGAATAAAAAATAAAGAAAAATATAAGAAAAAATAAAATAAAAGAAAGCTAAAAGCTCCTAGGCTTTAAAAGTAAGAGTATTACTATCTAGGCACTGATGGATTGCTATTTAAGCACTAACTAGCCTAAGTAGGCATAGTAGGGGTCTGTATATAAGGGCCTATAGAAATTTCCCTTAACTTTAAAAATTTATAAGAAATTCTAAAAAAATAATTTAGTAGAAATATTAAAATTTTTAGCTTCTTTATATAGTTAAATTATATATATTTTATTTTATTTCTATTTTTTAGCTTATATATAGCTTTAAAAACTAGTTTTTTCTTAAAATAGCATTTTTAGCTAAATAATACTTATTAAAGCATGCACTTTTAAGAATATTAAAAATTAAATAAAAGGCTATATAGCTATATAAAAAGTTACTTAATTTATTTATAATATAGTATATAAAATATAGCTTTAAAATAGTTTAAGTTTCTACTTATTTATAAGCTACTAAATAAGTATAAAAAATATATAAAAAAATATTACTTAGTTTTTTAACCTATATCTAAGCTAATTATATTTTTTTTATATTTTTTTAATTTTTTTTAAATATAGATATAGCAGTTTAAAAACATAGTATATTAAGGAACATTTTAAGGTACTTCTACTAGTGCCTAGATAGCAATCTATTAGTGCCTAGATAGTAATACTTAAAAGTAAAGCTATTATAACTATTATATATACCCTAGTATATAACCTTAGTTAGGACTATAGTTTACTATAGTATAGCCTGTTTATTATTATTTTTCCTTTTTAAGTAGCTTTAGTTAGCTAAATTAAGTTTATTTTCTTCCTTAAGGGTTATTATAAGTTATAAGCCTATTTATAACTACTACTTATAATTATAACCTTTAATAATACCTTTATTAACCTTTTAACGCTAAGTTATTACCCCTTAATACTAAGTTATTACCTTTTAACTATTACTAAGTTATAGTTATATTTTTTAATTAATTTTTAATTACCTTATTCTCTTTTACTTTATTTAAAACTTAAAGACTTTATTACCTTTTTAATAACCTATTAACTAAATAATAAGATATTCTTCCCTTAATCCTTTATCTTATAATAACCCTTAACCTTAATTTAATTTTAATCTTTAGTTTATTATAATAGCATTTATAGTAAATAATACCTTAAGGGCTATAAAGGTAAATTTCCTCCTGCTAGTAATATAGCTATATAATGCTAATAACTAAAATACCTAGTAGTAGACCTTAAAGGTTAATACTATACTACTAGGCATCTAGGACTTTATTAAAGATATAAATATTTATAAAATAATAGCTATATAAGTAAAGAAAAATACTTAAAAGTAAAGAGATTTAATAGCTATAGGCTTTATCTTTAACAGCCTATTAATAAATATTAAAATAAAGCTTAATTATAAAGGATTTAATAATAATAAGTCTATTTTTAAAAAGCTTTTTAAATTAATAAAGATAATTATTTTAAAAGCCTTATTAAAAAAAGTCTTTATTATTATTTAAGAGTTTAATAAATTAAACTATAGCTAGTTTTTAATACTTAAAGTATATATTAATATATTAATAAAGGCATAGACTTAAATTATATATAAGTATTTAAATACTTTTAATATATAGTTTATTATAATTACTCTTACTAGTTTTAAAAGAATAAATAAAACCTAGTATAAATATTAAATTATTAACTTATATTAAGGTTAAGAAATTTAAAAAGATAGGCTTATTAAGTTCTTTTATTTATAAGCTAATAAAGAAGCTTATAATAAGAATACTTTTAGCACTTTTAAGTAAACTTCTTCCTCTTTTTTATTTTTTAAAGGTTAAAAAAGTTAAGGCAAGCCTAAGTTTAATATTAATAATAATAATAAAATTAAAAAGCTAGAGTATAGCTATATTATTTTAATAAATAAAAAACTATATATATTAAAAACCTACTAGTATTTTTACCTTAAATAATATCTTTAATATTTTTATTTACTATTATATTAAGGCTTTTATTTATAAAAAGAAAAGAATAATAATAAACTTATAATTAAAAAGAAAACTATATTTAAAGGCATCTTAAAGATTATAAAAGCTAATTAATTATTCTTAAGTATAACTATTACTTTTAATATCCTTTTTAAATAAGATTAAGTTTAAAAGGATAATAATAATAATAATATTATTATTATTAAGATTTAAAAAGATATTAACTTTATTATTCCTACTTATAGTATTAGCTTAGATAATATTATTATTAATTTAAGATATAATATATATTATTTTAATAACACTAAGTAGTTTATTTTCTTTTAAAAGCTTAATAATACTAACTTAATAGCTATATTAAATAAAGGATCTTTAAAGACTAAAGGCATAAGTACTATAGTTATCCCTTTACTAAATAATAAGACCTTTAAACTTAAAAATATTACTTATATGCCTAAGGCTATAGCTAATATAATTAGCCTAAAATCCTTTAAATAAAAGTCTATTTTTTATAATATAATAAATAATAGTTTAATACTTTATAAAGATAATAAGACTATTTATATTATAAAAGTATATTAAAAATATAATATTATAATACTAAAAACTAAAATAATATAAGAATATTATAACTTTACTACCTTACTATATAAAATATTAATATTTAATATTAAATTTAGCTTAATATATAAAAGACTTAGTTATATTAAAAAAGACTATATTTTAAAAGCCTATTAATAATTTAAAATTAAGATTAATTTAATAATAATTAAGACTTTTACTATAAGGCATGCTATTTAATTAAGTTTAAGGCTATTATTAATTAAACCTTATTAGTTAAGCTTATTTAATTTCTTTAAACTATTTTTTAAGATATAATATCTTATATACTTATTAGCTATAGTAGATTTAAGATTTCTTTTTATAGTATTAATACTTATATAAAGTATTAATAGCTAATTTTAGCTATATTAAGATTTAATATTATAAAGAAACTTAAAGGCTAAAAACACTAAGTAAAAGTAGCTAGTAGTAGCTATAAAGTCTAGACTATATTCTTTAATAATATAGCTAAATTTATTTTTTATAATATCTAGGATTAGTTTTATAAAAAAGAATTTATATTAAAAATATTATTAGCTTATACTTTTTAATAAAATAAAATAATTAAGTATATTAATAAGACTTTAATAAACTTAATATAAGTAATCTGCCTAAAAGTTAAATTACTTAAGACCTTATAGCTATTATATATAAAAGTAGCTATATATATTAATAACTTACTACTAATATTATTTAATAAAAATAAGATCTTTTTTTTTAAGAAGATATTTAATAAAATACAAGTTAACTATTAAAAATAAAGGCACTAATATAAGAAGTATTTATATAAGAAGGTAATAAGGGTTAATTTAACTATAAGTATAAGTAAAAGCTAAATGCTATTATATAGACTATATAAAGATTAAGCTAATTAATATATATTTTAATAAGTTATAAGCCTAGCTTTTACTAAAATTGCTAAGAATTAATAAGTATTTATATAGCTAAGTTACTTATAGCTAATCTTACTAAATCTACTGCTTATTAAAGGGAAATTACTATATAATAAAGAAAATACTAAAAATAGCTAGTTAATGTAATTTAAATAGGCTAATTCTATATCTCTTATATTAATTAAGAATAGTATTATTAAATAATTTAATTACTAGTCTAAGCCCTTTTTAATAATTACTAAAAGAGTCTTAAAAACCCTAAAGTAATAAAAATCAGTCTAAAGTAAATAGTAGTCTTAATATAAATAAATAATAAGTTCCTTTAAATAAAAAGCTTAAAAAAGATATAATCTTTAATATCCTTTTACCTTTTAATAATATTAATAAGTCCTCTTATTTAAATAGATAAAAATTCCTATTTAAACAGACATGGCCTATGCACTTAACAACCCCGAAATCTATTAACACTTATAATAACTATAAAATGCTTTTACTAAAATAAAAAAAATATATAAAAAAATATATTCTAATAGAATTATACTAAATCTATATATAAATATTTTTAAAATATTTATTTTTAATTTTTTAACTATAACTTTTTTATATATAAATATTAAAACTTTAAATAAGTGTCTCTTAATAATAAATTAGTATTATAAGATAAAATTAAAATTCTAATATTTTATTTATATAAA
>NW_020194797.1:0-5538 GCF_003025115.1 Trichoderma citrinoviride
TTATTTTTTTATATTATTTATTATAAAAAAAGCTATATTTAGCTTTTTTAAATATCTTTAGCTTAATATTATTAATATATATTTTAGCTAATATAGCTAAGGCTATAATATTAAGTTAAAAGATTTATATTTAGCTTTATAATAAATATTATAATTTAAAATAACTTAAAACCTTATTATTAAACTTTAATTACTTTAAGTTAATTTTTATAAGTTAAAATATAAGGACTTTAATTATTAATTAAAAATAACTATTTTTTTAATACCTTTTCTTTTTTAAGGTTTAATTATTAGTTTAAGTATTAATAAACTAGGTTTTAGTATTTATATTAATTATTAAAGTAATTTTAAATTTAAAGTAAATATTTAAAAAGCTAATTACTTTTTTTTTAAAGTTAGTAGCTAATATATATTATTTTTAATAAAGCCTAAAAAGATATACTTAATTTTTTTATTATTAAGCTTTTTTTACTATATTTAAGAGATTAAGTATTATATAGCTATATATATAGTCTTAATATTTAATATATTAAGTTATTAACTAAATATATATTTAAATAGTGTTTTTTTTAATACTTTATATAGTCTTTAATTATATAAGTAGTTAATAGTTTTTAGTATTTTTAATTAGTATTTTTTTTAACTATAATAAAAAGAAGCTTATTATAAATAGTAATATTAAAGTTTTTAATAATATTATTAAATTAATATTACTTAATTAATAATAATTTTATAATAGTGCCTTTTATAATTACTTAAGAATTAAACTTTTAGCTATTAAATTCCTTTACTTTATTTAAATAAATAACTTTATAATATTATCTTTATAGCTTTTTATTTTTTAAATAATATATAAAAAATTAAATAAACTTTTAAGCCTTTTATTTATTTTTAATTACTTTACTTTTATTAAAGTAATTATAGCTATTTATTAATATAATTTAATATCTTTTCTTATTATAGCTATTAATATAAAATAAACTATATATATTAATATAAATTATATTTTTAATATACTTATTTAATTATAATTATCCTTTATATAGCTTTTTTTATATTTATCTTTATAAGTAAGCCTTATATAAATAAAACTTTTATATAATATTTAAATTACTAGCTATTTCCTTTAATTTAATAAGGTTATTATTATTAAAGTATTTTATTTATTTATATTAAAGATATATTTAAGGCTTAATTATATAAAAAACTACAGCCTAAATAATAAATAAGTTTATTTATAAAACTATATATAATATAAGTGCTTATATAAAAAAAGAGTTTATTTATAATATAAATAAATTATTAAATTATTTAGCTAAAAGTTTAATATTTTTTTTTAATTTAATAGTCTTAAGCTATTAATATCTTCTTTTTTAAACTAAAAAGCTAAGTTATAAAGATTAAGTTTAAATTAAAGGCTAAGGTAAAGAGAATATTTATAAAAAGAATAGTAATAAAAATATCTTTATTTATATAATACTTAATTATAATTCTTATACTTTTAATTTTAATCTTTAAGTCTTTAATACTACTTAATATACTTAAATATAGCTATAAGCTTTTAAAAGTAAATATATCTTATTAAAAGGTAGTATATTATTTATAGCCTAAGTTAAGAACTTAAATAGCCTAGAGGCTGTATTTTAAAGTATTACTATTTAGGCATTAATAAATTACTATCTAGGCACTAGTATAAGTACTTTAAAACTTTCCTTTAGGTATTATGTTTTTAAACTGCTATTTATATATTTAAAAAATTTAAGAAAAATATAAAAAAAATATAATTAGCTTAAGTATAGGCTAAAAAACTTAGTAATATTTTTTTATATATTTTTTATACTTATTTAGTAACTTATTAAATAAGTAAAAACTTAGACTATTTTAAAGCTATATTTTATATATTATATTATAAATAAGTTAAGTAACTTTTTATATAATAATATAGCTTTTTATTTAGATTTTAATATTCTTAAAGTATATACTTTAAAAAGTATAACTTAGCTAAAAAATACTCTTTTAAGAAAAAACTAATTTTTAAAGCTATATATAAGCTAAAAAATAAAAATAAAATAAAATATATATAACTTAACTATATAAAAAAGCTAAAAAATAAAAATAAAATAAAATATATATAATTTAACTATATAAAAAAGCTAAAAATTTAATTATTTTTTTAAAAATATCTTTTTAAAATTTTTTATAAATTTTTAAACTTAAGGGAAATTTCTATAAGCCTTTATATATAAACCCTTACTATGCCTACTTAGGCTAGTTAGTGCCTAAATAGTAATTTATTAATGCCTAGATAGTAATACTTATATTTTAATATTAATATCCTTTTTTTTTAAAATATTATAAAAAAGTTATTAACTTTAAACTTTATTATTATTTTAGTTAAAGCTAGTAATAATAAATTCTTACTGCTTTTTTATTTTATAGCTAGGGTAAATACTTAATAACTTAATAAGCGCCTTAATTAATAAGGATAATATCTTTAGCAGTTTACTTATTATTTCTTCTTTTTTAAATAAAAGTCTTAATATTTTTTTTAATATATTATATTTTATTATAATATATATATCTTAATACCTTTATATATATTAAATTATCTTCTTTTATTAATATACTTTACTTTTATATTATTAGTATTTATATATTTATTATACTGCTTTTTTATTAAACTTTTTCTACTTTTATACTTTTTATTATATTATTAAATATAAGGAATATATTAATACTATAGCTTAATTAAAAGTTAATATATTAAATAAAGTATTAATTATTTAATTTATTAATAAATTTAAAAATTAAATAGCTATTTAAAAGCTTATATTTACTTTTAGCTTATAAAAACTTCTTTTATATTATTTTAATCTTTTAAGTAAAGTTATAAATAAAATTTAATAAAATAAAGTTATAGTCTTTTTACTTTTTATATACTATTTATAGTACTTTAAGGCTAAATTCTTAAAATTCCTCTTTTACTTATTAAAAAACTCTTTTAATAGTTTTTTTATTATTTATTATTTTATTAAAAAAAATAAAAAGCATAGTCTTAAAAATTCTTATATATTATTATTACTTACTCTTTTATACTTTTAGCTAGTTATATAAAACCTTATTTTTAATATTATATATATTAAATAAATCTTTAGCTTTTATAAAATTAATAATAAGCTTTAGCTAATAGTTTTAAGCTAAATAATCCTCTTTTTTTTTAAAGTTAATAATAATTAAAGACTTAGTATATTTATAACTATTAGCTTAATTTTAAAGCTAAAAGGCTTTACTTATCCCTTAATAATAATACTTAATTAGCTTTATTATTATATTATATTATAAATTAATTATAAATAAAGTTATATTACTATTATTATAAATAATATATAAACTTTATAATTATAAATATTAATATTATTAAAAGGTAAAGAAATATTAATAATTATATTTTTTTTTAAAATTCTTATTTATTAAAACTAGGGTTAGTCTTTTAGCCTTTATATTACTATTTATTTTAAATAAGTCTTTATTCCTTTAAGGTTTTTAAAAGTAATTCTAAAACTATTATTAAAAGGCTAAGCTAGTAATTAAGTTATTTAATAATACTATTCTTATTTAATATATTCTTAGCTTACTTAATATATAATCTTTTATTATTTCTTATATTTTAATAATATAGTTAACTTCTTTTTAAAATATAATAGCTTTAGTAAGATTAATTACTAGCTATTTTAAAAAGTATTAATACTTATTATATTCTTAATAATTTAATAAAAGCTAGGCTTATAACTTATTAAAATATATATTAATTAGCTTATTAACTTATATATCTTATATAATAATATATAGCTTTACTTATATTCTAGGCTAAATTAACCCCTTACTTCTCCTTATATAAATACTTCTTATATTAATGCCTTTATTTTCTATTATATATGCCCTAGTATATAACCTTAATTAAGACTATAGTTTACTATAGTATAGCCTATTTATTATTATTTTTCTTTTTTAAATAGCTTTAGTTAGCTAAATTAAGTCTTTTTCTTTCTTAAAGGTTATTATAAGTTATAAGCCTATTTATAACTGCTATTTATAATTATAACCTTTAATAATATCTTTATTAACCCCTTAATACTAAGTTATTACCTTTTTAATTATTATTAAATTATAGTTATATTTTTTTAATTAATTTTTAGTTAATTTTTTTTTTTTTACTTTTTTTAAAAGCTTAAAAACTTTATTTTCTTAAAGATACTATTTTTTTTATTAATAATTTATTAACTAAATAGTAGAATATTCTTCTTTTAATCTTTTATTTTATAATAACCTTTAACCTTAACTTAATCCTAATCCTTAGCTTATTATAATAGTATTTATAATAAATAATACCTTAAAGGTTATAAAAGTAAACTTCTTTTTATTAATAATATAAATATATAATACTAATAATTAAAATGCCTAGTAATAAACCTTAAAAGTTAATACTATACTACTAGGTATTTAAGATTTTATTAAAGGTATAAATATTTATATAAAAATAGCTATATAAATAAAAAAAAATACTTAAAAGTAAAAAGATTTAATAGCTATAAGCTTTATCTTTAATAGCTTATTAATAAATATTAAAATAAAGCTTAATTATAAAGACTTTAATAATAATAAGTCTATATTTAAAAAGCTTTTTAACTTAATAAAAATAATTATCTTAAAAGCCTTATTAAAAAAAGTCTTTATTATTATTTAAGAATTTAATAAATTAAACTATAACTAGTTTTTAATACTTAAAAAATATATTAATATATTAATAAAAGTATAAACTTAAATTACTTATAAGTATTTAAATACTTTTAATATATAATTTATTTTAATTACTTTTATTAATCTTAAAAGAATAAATAAAACCTAATATAAGTATTAAATTACTAACTTATATTAAAGTTAAGAGATTTAAAAGAATAAGCTTATTAAGTTTTTTTATTTATAAGCTAATAAAAAAGCTTATAATAAAAATACTTTTAGCACCTTTAAGTAAACTCCTTTTTTATCTTTTAAAGGTTAAAAAAAGTTAAAGTAAGCTTAAGTTTAATATTAATAATAATAATAAAATTAAAAAGCTAAAGTATAGCTATATTATTTTAATAAATAAAAAACTATATATATTAAAGACTTACTAGTATCTTTACTTTAAATAATATTTTTAATACTTTTATTTATTATTATATTAAGGCTTTTATTTATAAAAAAAAAGAATAATAATAAACTTATAGTTAAAAAAAAAACTATATTTAAAAGCATTTTAAAAATTATAAAAGCTAGTTAATTATTCTTAAATATAACTATTACTTTTAATATCCTTTTTAAATAAAATCTAGTTTAAAAGAATAATAATAATAATAATAATATTATTAAGATTTAAAAAGAATATTAACTTTATTATTTTTATTTATAATATTAGCTTAAATAATATTATTATTAATTTAAGCTATAATATATATTATTTTAATAATATTAAGTAATTTATTTTCTTTTAAAAGCTTA
>NW_020194798.1:0-5416 GCF_003025115.1 Trichoderma citrinoviride
TAAGCCTTAGCTTTATTATAAGCCTTAGCTTTATTATAAGCCTTAGCTTTATTATAAGCCTTAGCTTTATTATAAGCCTTAGCTTTATTATAAGCTAAGTTTAAGGTATTTTAATAACTTTATTAATATACCTTAGTATATTATTTAAATTTATTTATATAATAAGTCTTATTATAATATAAGATAAAAAATAATAATACTTTACTTTTATTATTATTATTATCTTAAGGTTAAAAATAAAGCTATAGTTATAATTATAATAATAATTATAATAATAGTTATAATAATAATAATAAAGCTTTTTTTTAATTATTTATAAGTTTTAAATTATAATAAGCTATATAAAGGTTATAAATAACTTAATAATAGCTTAAAGCTATTACTATTATTACTTTAAATAATAATAGTAATAATAATAATATTATTATTATTATTAAAAAAGTTATTATTATTTTAGCTATTTAGCTAATAGCTTAAAATAATTAAAATAAACTAGCTTAACTTTAATTATATAAATATTTAATAAGAATAAAGAAAATACTATTTTTAAATAAATTAATTTATTTTAATTAATTTTATATATCTTTTATTATATTAATTTTATATATTTATATTTAATACTATTAACTACTAGTATATTATATTATATTTTAATATATAAGTATAAGCTATTTTACTTAAAAGTATCTTTTTATTTTATAATATAAACTATTATAATTTAAATAAAAATTCTTTATAATTTAAATAAAAGGAATTTTAAAATTAATTATATAAAAGATAAAAGCTTAAGTAAATAACTAAGTAAATAACTTGATTATTAATAATAAAGAAATATATAATATAAAAATAAATAATTTAGCTATAAGTATAATAAAGATATATTATATTAAGGCTTATATTAAAATTATATTTATTTATAAAATAAATAAATTACTAAACCTTTTAATTATAATCTTAATTTTATTTTTATAATAATTATTAAAATATATATTAATTAGCTTATTAAACTTACTATTTTATAAATAAATATTATAAGCTTTTTATACTTTTAAGTTAAATTACTTCTTATACCTTCTTATATTAATACTTTTTATATTAATATTTTTATTTTTAATACTCTTACTTAATAATATAAAAATATATAAAGTAGCTTTTAATATTTTATTACTTTTATTAATCTTATATTTTATAAAAACTTAATTTTAAATATACTTTTATTAAATTAATACTTATAAATATTATTAAGAGCTTTTAAGCTATATTAATATATAGCTATTACTTTTTTAAAGTTTTTTTATTAATATTCTTTATATTAATAATCCTTTTAAAACTAAAGGCTTTATAAAATTTTAAAAAGTAATCTTTTTTTAATAGCTTAATTAATTTATTAATTACTATTTTATTTATAAAAATATATTTTAATTTAACTTCTTTTTTTTTTAACTTCTTTTTAAATAAAATATTATTATATTTTAATATACTTTAAGCCTTTATAATTTATTAAGTTTTTTATAAAAGTAATTACTTTTTAATTATTATAATAAATAATTCTAGCTTATAATATAGCTTTATTTATAAAAGTTAATAATTTTATTAATATAGCTTTAGTTAAAGAAGTTAATAAATTTATTATATTTTCTTTTTAAAAATTAATTTATAATTTTATAAATAGTTTATATAATTAAATAGCTTTTTTTATTATATTTATTTATATTATATATTTAGCTTTATAATTTAAAGTAGTTATTATTTATCTTTTTAATAACTAGTTAATTTTCTTACTTTTAATATTAAGAATATAATTAAAAATTAACTTATAAGTATTAAAGTTTTTTATTTAATTAAAGTTATTATATTTTTATAATAATTATAAGTTTTTATAAAATACTAAGTATAAATCTTATATTTTTTATAAATATCTTAATATTTATTTAATAGCTTATTTATATATATTATTAATATTATTAATATATTTATTAATAATTAATACTATATATATTAAGTTTAGCTTAATACTTAATATTAAGTATATTAGTAATTTTATTATTAATTAGTATTTTTTTTACTTTTTTAAATTATTAAATTCTTTTACTTTTATAACTTTTTTTTTATTATTAAAGTTAATATTAATATATAGTTTATTATTTTAAATTATTATAGTATTTTTTAAATATATTTTTATTAATTAAAAATAATTATTTATATTAACTAATTATAATAAATTTATATTTTAAAATAATAATAATAAAAACTTAAGTTAATTATTAAGAATTACTTATATAATATCTTTTTTAATATTATAATTTTTTTTATTTTTATTAATAATAAAAAGATTATTTATATAAATTATAATAAAAATGCTTTTTTTTATATATAGCTTATTATTAATAAATACTATTTAAAATCTAGGTATAAAAAGAAACTTAATAAAAGTATTATATTAAACTCTTAATACTTACTTTAAACTATATAAAGCTTTTTTTAGCTTATAAACTTTATTATAATTATTATTAAAGCTAGTTAATTACTTAATATAAATATTCTTCTTTATAATCTTATATAAAAAAGCTATTTTAATATTTATTTACTTTATTTTAAAATTTTAAGCTAGTATAATTATAAATAGTATTTTATATATTATTAGCTTTATTATTAATATAAATATTTTTATATAATTAAAATTAGTAATTTATTTAAAATCTTTAATTATTTATTATACTTTATATTTAATAACTTAATTATTTAGTCTTTTTTTTAACTTATAAACTTATTTTCCTTAAAGAATATTTATTATTTAATTTAAATTAATAAAGTCTTAAGTAATATTATTTTAAAAGTATTAAAGGCATTTATAAATAATACTAAGAAGTAAAGAGAATTAAGATTATAAAAAGGTCTTAATAAAGTATAACTTTAATTATACTAACTAGATTATAACTTTATATTAAATATAAAAGGAATCTTAAATATAAAGGTTAAAGGTTAATTATATTTATTTTTAAACTCTTTATAAAGGTATAGGTTATTTATCTTTTTATACTTATAAATATATTATAAAGCTATAATCTTTTTAAGCTAAAGCTATAAGCCTTTATTAATAAAATGATATTAAACTTATTTAGTATTTATACTCTTTTTATATTAAGGTTTATAATAAGTTACCTTTTTTTTTTAATAATATCTTAATGCCTTTATTTATTAATACTTTATTTATTTAAGTAATAGTATTATATTTTTTATTCTAGATTATAAGTAAATATAGCCTTATTTTATTTACTTATTAACTAGCTTTTTTATAAATATTCTTTAATATATATAAAAGGTTTATAATTCTTTTTAATTTTATAAGGTATTTTTTTTTACTTTTTAATTATTATTATTCTTACTTTATAATATCTTTTTATAATTATAGTATTCCTGCTATAACTCCTGCTTTATTAAAAAGAAAGGGTTATTCTTTAAAAAAGACTTTTATACTATTTAATTCTATAATAGTAATTATTATATATGCCTTAGTATATAATCTAGATATTAAGGCTACTAGCCTATAATACTAGTAGGAAGTCTATTTATTTATTTTTCCTTTTTTTAAATAGCCTTAATAGCTTTAATAGTAGCTACTTTATAATATTAAAGTTTTCTCTTATTTAAGTTTAATAAGTTATAAGCCTCTAGCTTTTATTATTAAAATTACTTAATTTTATTACTAGTTTATAACTTTTAATAATTATTACTACTTTATTTAAATATATCTCTTAATACTATTTATTATTAATTTTTTATTATTATTTTATAACCTTTTTTTATTAATCTTTTTTTATTTTTTAACCTTAATAGTCCTTTTTATTTTTAATATTAATAATAACTAGATCTTTAAGATCCTTATCCCTTAATCCTTTATAAAATAACTCTTTATAAGATAATCTTTTAAAAAACACTATAATAATATAATCTAGTAGTATTATTATAAATATATATTTAATAAGTAATAATATATTTAATAAGGCCTTTAATAATCTTAAAGCTAACTTCTTCTTTTTTATAACTCCTTTAAAAAGTCTTAATAACTAAAATATATAATATTAAAAGCTTAAGATTAATATATTACTAATAGGAATTTAAAATATTATTAAAGGTATTAAGGTTAACTTAACTAACTTTTAAAGTCTTATTATTATTATTATTAAGAGGATTATAATATAAAAATAAAAGGATATAATAGCTATAGGATTTATTATTAATAGCCTATTTACTTAGATTTAAATAAAGCTAAATTATAAAGGCTTTAATAATAATAACTCTATAATAAAGGATTTACTTACTATAATAAAAACTATTATTCTTAAAGCTTTAATTAAAAAAGCCTTTATAATAATCTAGGAATTTAATTAACTAAACTAAAGCTAATTTATAATACTTAAAGCCTATATATTAGCTTTAATAAAAGCCTAGATAAAGATTATATATAAGTATTTTAATATACCTAAAGTATAGTTTATAACTATAGCCTTAACTAGCCTTAAATATATAAATAAAAGTTAATATAAGCTTTAAATTATTAATCTTTATTAAGGTAAAGAGATTAATAAAAATAAACTTATTAAGTTCTTATACTTATAAGCTAATAAAGAAGCCTATAATAAGAAGAACTTTAGCACTTTTAAGCAGACCTTATTATTTAATAATAATAATAAAAATAAGGCTTTTACTAAAGATAACTTAAAGACTAAAAAGCTAGAATATAGCTATATTATTAAAGACTATTAAAGACCTTATAAGCTAAAGCTCTGCTAATAACTTTATCTTAAACTTTATCTTAAAGAGTTTTAATAAGGCTCTTATCCTAAGTCTAGTTAAGGCTTTCCTTAATAAAAAGATACTTAAAAAAAAGATAAGTTTATTAAAAAATAACCTTTTAAAAGAAATATTAATATTATAAAAGCTAGCTAGTTATTTTTAAGTATAACTATTATATTTAATATCTTAGCTATAATAAAGTTAATTAAAAATAAAGATAATAATATTATTAAGATTATATATTTTAAAAGATTAAGCTATAACTTTAATTTTATCTTTATAAACTATAGTATTAGTTATAATAATATTATAATTAACTCTAGCTATAACCTTTATTACTTTAATAACTTAAAGTAGTTTATTTTTATTTAAATAATTAATAATACTAATATAATATTTACCTTTAATAGCAGTATCTTTAAGATTAAGAGTATAAATATAATAATAATTTTACTACCTAGTAATAAAGACCTAATACTAGAAAATATTATATACTTACTTTTAGCAGCAGTAAATATACTTAACTTAAAGACTTTTAAATATAAAGATATTTTTTATAACTTTATTAATAACTAACTAGTCTTTTAAAAAAATAATTAAGTTATTTTTATTATTAAAG
>NW_020194799.1:0-5265 GCF_003025115.1 Trichoderma citrinoviride
TCAGCTGGATCCTCTACGATATACATCATCGGATTCCAAAGTTGGCGGAGCAGTGGGAACGTGCGACCGGTGCCACCGTGTGCAGAACCAGCTCCGCTGCGTATACTGCTTGGAGCCTGTGGACGCTCTTTTCCCGCCGTGTCTGTCCTGCGGATGCGCGTTCCACGAGGACTGCCTTGCAGAGTGGCACGCTGCGGGCGAGACATTTTGCCCGGCGGGAGACGAGTGCAACTGCGTTGAGGAAGCCATCAACGGCCAGGTCGAGTCGTGGGCCGCTCTCCAAGGCGCCATGAAGAAGTCACAGCCCAAGCCAATGATGCTGCCGGGATCAGCCATGGGCGGCAGCGATGAAGAGGACGAGAAACACCGCAAGGGGAGCGCCAACGGCGACTGGGAGCGAGTTGGCAGGAACCTGCCGAGCAGGGCACAAGGTGCAGCAGCAGCGACGACGCCTGGGCTGAGTTTTGTACGATTCAAGACGCCTACGGGCGCGTGGTCGAGGGCCTCGAGCCAGAGACGAAATGCGAAGAAGGGGAACTAGGGAGAAATGCTTGGTCTGAAGGATTATGATACAAAGACGTGACTTGGAAACGGCGAATTTTGACAATCGACGTTGCCTACCCGCAAGGGCTTTGAATACTTGGGAACGGGAATAGGAGTAGCACCATGGGTTTCCTCTACCTGGGCAGATACATACGGATATAGATGAAGCTATCGGATTCGGATTTGGACTAGTACTTTCTCACATTGTCATATCAATGAGTGAAGTCTTGTCAACGCTCCCCATCCCTATTTGCAATGAACGTCTATGGACCCAGACGTCGCGGAACCTCCGGCGCGGGCCGGTAGAAGAGGGAGAAAGAGAGCGGCGTCCTGTTCCGCTCCGTGCTGCTGCCCAGGCCGTAGGTTCATCAACCGGGGTGACAGCATTTGTAATAATTTATCTTCCGGGATGTTGTTGGTCCATGCTACTTCTTACGGGACTGGCTCGTAACTTTTGTTAGGTTTTCGTCTGAAAGGAGGTTAATTACGTGTGTCTCCAGGACGAAAACAAATCAACGTTTCAAATTCGCCTATTTGAACGTTGACCGAAGAAAACCTGTGAAGTCGCCAAGATCGCCTACTCAATTCCCCTTTTCTAAAGGATTACCAATATACTTACTATAGATAGGTAGGGCTGAGGTGGGTGCGGAGTTGGGACATTTGTAAAATCGACAGGATCGAAAGGATTCGAGTTAAAATCTCACACAAAAGGGAAATGATGGGCTGGGCTTATTGGCTTTTGAAAGGGCTCATCTTTTAGCAACACTTGGCAGTTTCTCTCGCACCAGGCAACAACTTGAAGGGAGACGATGTGTTCCAAATTGCAACAATTTTGCCCAAAAACTACACATGAGTCGAAGAATAGGTAGGAAGAGAATGTTCGTCAGATTAAATGAATAGATGAGTAAACAAACAACCAAAGAAACTCTAGAAAGAAAAATAACCATCCAGGATTCACCAGCACAGCTACTTTTAAGCTACCCTTAAAACCTATGTATCTGAAAAGCTACCATATTATAGTCGAAAACGCCCATCAAGCCTCAATTTGGCTCGCAGAATTTGCCGTTTCGAGCAAAGCCTCTCCTATAATGAGCATAATTTCTTCTGTTTTGGCATGAAAACGTCTACGCCACATGCACGATACGCTGTACCTGATTGCCTGATCTATATGACTTGTCTGAGGTGATGCGTGTGTGCTTTCGGGAAGGGCGGAGACCCGTCTAAGGCGTGCTTTTTGCTGCTAAATACGGAATACTTCCTAATAGAAACGGACAATCTTGACACTCATTGATTATAACCAATGTCAACCTTCTTTCAATCAACATAATTAACCCTCAGGCTATAGCTGAACCAAACTTCAACGTGTCCGAGCCGGCTCGTTTACAAACCGTTTCGTTAGTCTCAACGATTGCCGAGAGGGCTTCAACTGGTGCTGACAACACCGCACCCCCCGGACATACAGCCAACACCTCACATACATAACTCCTACAGCCATCGGACTTTATAGAACAAGCCGAACAGCAGTAGACAGATTACCTTCACAGGGAGCAAAGTGACAAAATACGCATGAATCTGATGTGAGCTGCCCTATCAGTTCCCATACTTGGCATCTCAGATACGCATTTTCCCACCTTCACTCCCCCCACCGCGGTTCTCACACCTCCTTCGCGCCCCGAGCCCGACCGATAAAGTTCACTAGGTCTTATACGAACAACACGATTCCTATATAACACCATAACACTATAACACTCCAGCCTCCCTCCAATCACTTTTAACAGCAACTCTCTCCTGATATTATTTCCCCCCTCTCGCATCGCACAATCCAACCCCAAAGATGGCCATCACGGAAAAAGACAAGCTCCTCATCGTCTTCCCCTCCCCGCTCCCCAACGGCTTCCTCGACACCCTCGCCAAGCGCTTCCCCCAGCTCCGCATCCGCTGCGAGATCGCCTCCATCGGCGGCGACTCCCGCGCCGTAGACGCCCTGCCCGACGACATCTGGGACGGCGTCACCATCGCCGCGCTCTTCCGGCCGCCTCGCGCCGACAAGCTCAAGGACGTCAAGTTCGTCCAGCTGGGGTCCGCCGGGTGGGATGCATGGCTCGAGCACGACGTCTTCTTGAATAAGGATGTGGCTTTTGCCTGCACCAGCGGAGTTCACCCGTGGGTCTTTTTCTCCTTGTTCCATCGCTCTCGCCCGTTTGTCGCCGATATGGTGTTCGTTTGGGCGGCGTAGAGAGACCAGGGCTGACAGCGTGATATCGTAAATGCTTAGACCTCAGATGGCTGAGTGGGCAATCGGTGCCTGGCTCGCCCACACTCATGATTTTCAGACCTTTATGAAGCAAGCAGAGCGCGAGGAATGGAAAAAGGGCAGCACCAGCCTCGACCAACCCGTCACAGACTCCGTGGGCCTCCGCATGTAAGTTCTCGTTGAAACCAATACAAGACTCATTGAAAGCTCATGCAAGCAAAAACAGGGGCATCATGGGCTACGGCTCAATCGGCCGCCAAGTCGCCCGTCTCGCCAGCGCCCTCGGCATGGAGATATACGTCCAGACCGCAAACCCCAGACCGACCCCGGAGTCCAGGAAGCTCCACGAGTACATCGTCCCCGGCACCGGCGACCCGGACGGTCTTATTCCGGCAAAGTGGTTCTCCGGCTCCGGCCCGGAAGCCGTCAACGAGTTTCTCAGCCAGGACCTCGACGTCGTCGTCCTCAGCCTCCCCATGAACCCCCAGACCAGACACTGTATCGGCGCGGAGCAGTTTCAGATCCTCAGCAAGAAGAAGCCCTATCTCATCAACGTCGCCCGAGGCCCCATCGTCGACACCCCCGCCCTGATTGAGGCTCTTGAACAGGGGCTCTTGCGCGGAGCTGCTCTCGATGTCACGGAGCCAGAGCCATTGCCCACAGGACACCCGCTGTGGAAGGCGCCCAACGTCTTCATCACCCCACACATCAGCTGGCGGTCTTACAAGCTGACCCAGAGGATAGCAGACGTAATTTTCCAGAACCTTGAGAGATGGGACAAGGGGGAGCCTCTGCTCAATGCAATCAAGAGGTGAAACATGATGTGTCACGGGCACGCTGGCAAGAAGCACGAGGCACTGCAATCGATATCCAGTCATGTGTTATTACTTGGTTTCCCATACATAGACAGGCGTAGACATACCAAATCAAACTAGCTTTCCATTGTGCAAACACACCACCGTACTCCAGTCCATCAGATTCCATCTGAGCCGCCTCAACAGCCCAAACATCATGCAACAAACGGAGAAAACCCTCCTTGAAGCAGTTCCCCTTGCTGAACCATAAACTCATCAAACTCGTACATTGCGTCCCTGCGAAGGGCTTATTAGTCTGCCAATTTCTTCCATGTCTGTTCTTTGCCTGCCCGGTGACTCCTATGTTACCCCAAAGGGAAGTGTAGTAACTCCTTTCCACCAGAAGAAAAAAAAGCAATCTCGTTCCCATCCATGAACCCAAACATGTGAAGAAGTTCCCGTACAAGAAATATTATACCAAGCAGAGTAGAGAGTAGGAGACAAATGCAGAGAAATCAAAATACCTTCACACTGCCATTCCTGAAAGTCCATCATTCATTTTCGCCATTTCATTCTCTGCCGATATGTCGCATTTCCTGCAGGACCTTGGACCCGGGGAAGCGTTGCCTCGTTTGTGCAGACTCGCGTCGATTGAACACAAAGTATCGACAGCGTATAAATTGTGGCCCTGGTTCGCTTGTCCTATCCAGGCCAGCAGCCAAGTCCCTCATTCCACCACGTCTTCCGGTCCATCGGCACCGGAATGCTTGCCAAGTTGATTGGACAATCGCAGCTGAGAGTGTCGTACGATGAAGCTTTCGGCAGACAGTTGACCCGAACTCATGTTTTACGGCGTAAATGAGTGATAAAGTGAGCTTGATAAATGATAAATTCCCTGGCGGTCCGTGTAACGCTGTAAGGAACGGCTGGGTGAGACCATGTGCGATTCCGCCCGTATCTCTAAACGTCGCACTATTTGCTTGTGTGTAACCAAATGGTGCCTTTTCTCTCGAGAGAGACTTCGCAAGAGATGAGTGCCAATATATCCAAATGAAGTAGCAAGGGGCTTCCGCTGAGTATGTGCCGTCGAACCGAAGCTAGAGCGTAATTAAGTCGAATTGAGCGTGCAAAATTTCAAAAAGTCAGTGCAGTTATGGCTTCAGGCTATGCTGCGCAAAGCCGGCAGTCGCGAAACCGTCTTGAGCTGCTGCCATGGAATTCCGTGTAAGTCGCCAGGGAGTTGACTAAGAGAAGGATACCATCCCCTTCTATCTTGTCTGAAATACCATTTGCCGTGTGGGCATCTCCGGCACTTTTCGTCGAGCCAAGGTAACTCCCTCGTCATCGGGGCCCTCCCACCGCAGAGAAAAGGTCAGTATCCTCTCCACAATGATCCATCTCATTCTGTTTTCTGATGTGTCCTTCTCGGTAGCCTGGGCCAGTTTGGTAGACCACGGCAGGATGCGCTGCCAGCCCTCGGAGCCACGATATTTGCCATCCATGAAGATGACTTTTGAAACCATCTTGGACCGTCCATGATTGAGTGCCTGACAATCCTCCTTGCCGCATCGCCCTTGCCGCAAAACGGCCTTGGTCTCCGGCTCGTCCAGGTCCAAGGGCGCAATTTCGACAATGTTCTCATCGATCCAATACCGGAACTGCCGGGCAGTCTTT
>NW_020194800.1:0-5220 GCF_003025115.1 Trichoderma citrinoviride
CAGTCCCTCGAGGGCCTGTCAGACAAGCAGATCGAGGATACCGTTTCAGGGCTGGTGAGCAAGGCGTGAATCGCTGTTTGACGAGAAATGTATATATAAAAGGGTAGAGAGGGGAGGGCTTCGTCGGCAGTGCTTCGAGTATGCTTGAATGAAGGGATCATCAGACATATCAAATGGCGCAACGGTATATGCGCTACGGCGTATGAGTCCAGACGGATAGACGAAAACTACATACATATTCCCATGCGGGCTCAAAAAAAAGTGTCCGTGTATCAACATCAAGCTTATGGCTAAGAGGCGACACCACGCGATATCCCGTCTTCAAGCAGCCAAGCAACAAGTCTGAACACAAGTGATATCGTTTCCCTACATATAGAACTAAGAATGGCCCCCATAACCCTCCAAATACAAGCTATCACTATGGCTTAGAAGAGGTTTTCATGATAAAGAAAAGTGAAAAGCAGATGCTACTTGTTAAAAAATGTCCCCCAGAACCTCCCTCGAGAGATCCATATCCTTACTGCAGAGTCGCAGATCTCATCCTGGACGCGGGCAACGCAGGCCAATCCTCAGCCTCAAGGTTGGCTTGATATTGTCCATCCTCTCTCCTTGGAGACGTCGAGCTCGACTTAAGCAGGTTCTTATTTTCTCCCTGATGCCGACGCCTGTCATTGAATCCCTCACGCCGGTTCACAGGAGGGTTATTCTCCTGTTGCTTGATGGACACCTCAGTGTTGCCCTCAATTCCTGCAAAATCTCGGTTCAAGCGTTCTCTGAGCTGAGGCGCTTTTGTCGGCGAGTTGTGTGCCGTCACTGGTCTCTGCACGAGCTTGGCCTTGGAGGGCGATGGAGGCTTATCAAGAGAATCCGTTCCTGGCCGAGACGAGGTTGCTCTCGAATTGTTGGGAGAGGCTTGGGTGCCCAGTACTGCTGTGGCCCCCTTGCGCGGAGATTCGAATGCTATTGCCAGCGGATTCAAGCGACTCTTCCTGGAAGCATCCGGTGCTTCTGCCTTGGTTGTAGAGCTGATTGTGCTTGCGCCTTTGCTGTCAGTAGTAAGCATCTGGCCGCCAACTGCCTGTTTGGACGGAGACAGCATCGGCCTGCCGCCTGTCGATGGCTCGAATGTCCTCGAGTTGATGGAAGGGTATTTGTTCTTGCGCTTCTTCGGAACCTTCAGAGACCCTCCCGCATTCTGCCTGAAGTCTAGTCCACCACGCGGCAGGGTATCGTAGTGGTACTGACCCCTGAGGCTCGTCATTCCCTGTCCCCTAGCATCCTTGAGCGGCTCGGAGGAAAACTTGTCAAGTCTTTCTGTTTCATACATGGAACGGGGAAAGGATTCGGAAGATGCGGTGGTTGGTGTGAGTGTGTCGTGATCAGCTTCGAGTCTCATCTCCAGAGGTATGGTGTTGATGTCCAAGTCAGACGGAGGCCGCCCCTGGCTGTCATCGTCTTTCTGCGATGCAGTCAACGGCGCTGGGGTCAGGCGCTTCTTGGACTTTTTGTTCTTGTTCCATTTCCCCTTGGGCTTGCCTTGGTGATTCGCCGCGGCGGTGCCAGTAAAAGGTGGCTCCGTTCCTAGGCCAATGCCTGTGTCCTCCACCAGCTCTGATGCCCATGATGATGACGCGGGTGACTTCAGCGCGGAATCAAAAGCATCCTCTCCATTCATTCCTTTGGCATTTGGTAACTCCAGTGAGAGATCCTTGGGTACTGGCCTCTGTTCAAGTATGGAGTACTCCTCGTTCATAGGGCGCTGATTTTTCTCTCTACCCGAGGCCTCGGGTCCTTCCGTCGAACGCCCCGATTCTTGGTGCTTCGCGCTCAACGTCTCAAGTGGCTCATTATGGACCTTCTCCCCAGCAAAGGATGCAGAGTATCCCTTGTTCTCCATCTCATTAAACGCAGGAGTTTGTGGCGTAGCGGGTTGGCTGGAGCTGACATTCGACCCTGGTTTCTTGGATTTCCGTGGATCCAATGGCATAGGAATCCTATTCCAGGCCTGCTTGCGTTCTCGTATCTCTTCTTCTGTGAAAATACTGGAGGCTCGCATATGGTTACCCATGTTGACAGGCTCAGTGCGACTCTCGGCTGATTCGGGTACAGGTGCTGGCAAATCTGCCACCGCCTTGGGAGCAGCAGCGTGTACCTCCTTCAAGCTGCTCTTCAAGGGCTTGCCTCCCTTGCCACTGCTTGTCTTGCCTTGCACCTCTATGTCGTTGAAATGGGCATGCAAATGCGGACTGTCCGTCTTCTCAGGCGCGGGATCTTCTGGAACCCGTCTCTCCTGACCCTTTGACGTAGGACTGCCATTTCCTACACTTGAATGAGGAGCAACGGATGGCTCTGATTTGGATATTTCTTTCGCGGCGGTAGCCCTTGGCTTTAGAGGACCATTTGATAGAGCAACCCGAGCCTTCCCTGGCAATGAGCAGCTGTCATCTTCACTTGGTGGGATCGCGCCCATGCAAGCACTGGCCTCTCGGCCAACAATAGCATTCAGCGGGGACCTTGGCCGCGCAGCAACGTCCCTCTTCTTTTTCTTCTTGGTTTGCCCGGATGGCTCACTCTGATGAGAAGCGTGCTCAGGTTTGGAGGGATTCTCGTCCTCCCCAGAGGCCGCCTGGTCATGAGTGGCAGTGGAGTCCAAGGCCTGGTTTGAATGATCTTTCCGTGGCGAGAAACTCTTGGGCTCAATTCTGGGCACTGTAGTGTCCTCGTTCACACACTCTCTCGATGCAGTGGCTTGAGGCAGGACTTCGGCACTTTTCGGGCTTGATGAAGTGGCGGACTGTTCTCTTTCTGTCGAATGCGTAGGCGATGGTGCAAACGAGGGACCAGGAGCTACCGTCTGTCCAAGACCAAGATTCGTGCTTGACGGGGCTTTTTCCACCCACGCAGGCTGTTGGTGTGTAACTGGCACCGGTGGCAGCGGCCTCGCTTGCTGATAGTGCAGGTTCTTCATCCACTTTGACCGAAATACTGGCCGAATGAGCAGCCTGATATTCTTCTCCGGCATCAGACCTCCCCCAAACGCGAGAGCGAGAGAAACCGATGCTTCTGTCACGAATCTGCTAAAGGTCAGTAGGAGTTCAGCCGCGTTGCAATTGGGGACAAGATCGTACCTCACGATGAATGCATCTCTGGTCAGTGACGTGGTTTGGCAGACCTCCTCCACTTGGCCAAATTTACTACTCAAGCCAAACTTGAGAAATGCTTGTATCTCCATCTTTTGCAAACGAGAGTCATGGGTAACGCTAACCCAGACACTCCTGTTGCGTTCGGCGCAGCCACTGCAAGTGCAATGGATGTAGTCCATACCATTTAAGCCCACGGGATTGCGGCACCAGGTGTTCTGTCGAACGTCATCCTGTTGAGTACTCCGTCGCCAGGGTTTGTTCAAGGAGGATTCGTGCGGCATGACGTGATGTTCGGCTTGGGCTTGCTGGCCCAGATTGAAACCATGGGTTTTCTGGCCCTGAGATCCCCGACGTTGCCCTGCCTTATGATGAATACGGCTGTTGTTGTACCCATTTTGCGACGAGGCGGTTGAAGAACCATGGTAAGATTCAAGTCGAGCCGAATGGGGATGTTGACTGTTCTCGTCGGTGCTACTGGCAGGAGGGTTGCGCAACTTGACAGAGGAGACAACACCCGAGTGCGTTCCATTAGCAAACTGTTGATGCGGCGCGCCTTGAGAGGCTCCCGAAAAGTCTCTGTAAGGCGCAGGATGCGGTTGTTGCTTATTTGCAGCAGAGTATAGTTGCTCTCTATGGTGCGAAAACCCATTCGCCGATACAAGGTGCGGCGGGATGAAGCCTTTATCTGGCTGCATATAGAAAGGTGTCGGCTCCGTTGATGACTTGATAGGAAGTCCGGCCCTCGGCCTGCTGAAGCCATTCGACAAATTCTCCGCATAGTATCTTGCATCTTGCGTCGACCTTCGATATCTCTGGGAGGAATGAAGTGGCTTGATAGCTGCAGGATCATGCATAGGCCCATCTGGACCGTGACTTTGCCAGTTCTCAAGTCTCGCTGCCTCATGCAAGGGAAATTGGCCGTCACCTCCTGAATAGATTCTACCTTCGGGTTGTCGAGCTGTTGCTGAGTGCTAGTCAGGTCGCTCAAAGGATCGAGGTTGGTAGAAGTGATTATTAGTGGACGGCAACATTGCCCTATCGTCGTATGGCTGGCTCATGCCTTTGAAACCTTGCTCAATACGCTCCGAGTCGGCAACCTCTCTTGTGAGCTTGTCCCTCATGGTCTCAACGCCGGGATTCTTGGCAGATGAAGAATGACTCGGAGATGACTTGCCACGATTTGCTAGACATGCTGATTCGGAACTCCGTCTGATCTCTGCATCGGCGGCGAGTCTATTGCCAGGGCATAGCAAGGCCTCGTTACGTCGTGGTTTCACATCGGAGCCAGCCACTGGAGATGATGTCTCTGGCATCGATGCAGTTCTCCGAGGGTCGTTCTGACTCTTGATTTCGCTCACTTTCTTCTGGTCTGCTTTCTCGACGGGCGTTTGCAGTTGCTTCGGCATATTGCTACCATTGACGATGACGACGCCTAGCTTAGCAGCTTCAGCCGGTCGGAAGATCGCAGCGCCTGTGACAGACTTCTGCAAAGCTTGCAGAGCCTCAGTGGGCCTAGTAGGTGGCTCAGGGAGCGGCAAGGATTGTTGCGGAAGATAGTAGTGCTTCCCGTTTTCCACGATGCAGGGAGCAGGCCCATTCAGCGAGGACGAGTCGCGGTGAGGCTCAGACATGGGAGGAGCCGGCAACCCATTGTTGTCGAAAACTTGCTGTCCAGCTGAAGGTAAAGGATTAGCATTTATAGCCACAAAAAGTCATAACTAAGTAACTTACTGAGCCAGTTTTCGATGTTGTTGGTGCAACATGCTGTAACCAGCTCTGCAGGCTCTTCGACTTGCGCTGCCTCCCTGCCGGAAAGGAGAAAGTCCCGGCGACTCTTCAACGCGCTCGCTATCAGCGGCACCACGTCATCCTGTATCAAGCCCAGGGATTCGTGGTCTTGGTCGTCAAGAATGCGGAAGACGGGACCATGAGACTCTTCCCAACGGATCAGTTTCTCCTTGTTCTCCTCCTTGTTCAGCCAATCATCCGCCCAATGGCCGATATGAGCAGCGATTTCCCGGTTCACATCCACAGAAATGAGCTTGTTCTCATCCCAGATCGTATTGATAACGTTCCA
>NW_020194801.1:0-5189 GCF_003025115.1 Trichoderma citrinoviride
TTTAATTAGTCTTTTAATAAGTTAATAAAGTATATTTTAATAATATATACTTATATATAGACTTTTATTATAAAAGATTAGCTTTTTAAAATATTAGCCTAGCTTTTAAATAATATTATTATAAATAAAGCTAAATTAATAAAGTTAAGACCTTTAAGTATAAAAAAGTGCTTAATTTTATCTTTAATACTTAGTTATTATTAAATATATTTAGCTTTAAGTTAAAAAAGCCTTAAGTTTAAAAGTTAACTAGCTTCTTTTTAAAGAACTTTTTATAAAATAATAGTTTTAATATATTTTACTAAAAAGTAAATAAATTAAGTTTAATAATAAGAGAATAAGCTATACTTAGCTAAGGTTAGTTTTAAAGCTAGCTTAAGGTATATTTCTAGTAATACTAAATAGTAAAGATAGTAAATCTTTTTTATTATAATAAATATACTTCTTTTATATATTATTAATATTTATATACTTATTATATTTCTTTTTTATTTAACTTTCTTAGCTTTTATATTTTATATTATATTATTTAATATAAAAGTTATCTTAATATTATAGCTTAATTAAAAGTTAATATATTAAATAAAATATTAATTACTTAAGCTATTAATAAATTTAAATATAAAGTAATTATTAAATAACTTATATTTAATTTTAAATTAAAAAAACCTTTTTTATACTATTTTAATCTTTTAAATAAAATTATAAACTAACTTAAAAATAATAAAGTTATAATTTTTTTATTCTTTATATATTAATTATAAAGCTTTAAAGTTATATTTTTAAAATTTCTTTTTTATTTATTAAAATACTTATTTTATAATCTTTCTTTTAATTATTATCTTACTTAATAAAATTAATAATATAGTCTTAAGTATATTAATATATTATTATTATTTACTTTTTTAAGTATTTAATTAAGTTAATAATATTTTATTTTTAATATTATAAATATTTAGTAAATTATTTACTTTTAGAAAGTTTATAACTAGCTTAAGTTAATAGTTTAAAATTAAAAAGTTCTTTTATTTTTTTAATAATAATAATAAATAAAGGCTTAGTATATTTATAATTATTAGCTTAATTTTAAGTTTATTAAATTTTATATATCTTTTAGTTATAATATTAAGCTAGCTTTATTATTATATTATATTATATATTAAGTATTAAGTTTAAGGTTAAAGAAAAAAAAGTAATAATAATAATAATAATATATAAACTTTATAACTAAAGATATTAATATTACTAAAAGGGCTTTAAAAATAAATATATTCCTTAACTAAGCTTTATTATTAGCTATAGCCTTATATTATTAGCCTTATTCTCTTTCTTATTTAAGTAATAAATATATTAAAGTATAATTAATAAGGCCTTATACTTTAATTAATTTATATATTTAAAATTAAGGCTTTAAAAAATAAAATTAAATTCTTTATATAAGTATAATATATAATGCTTTTTTTAAAGCTTTTTAAAGCTTTATTTTAAATAATATTACTTATTATTACTATTACTTACTTAATTAAAATCCTTTTTTTTATTATATTTTAAAGCTTTTATTAATAATTACTTAAGTAATTATAATAATTATTATATAATTTACTATTATTAAACCTTTTTTAATAAACTTTTTAATTTTTATAGCTTTACTTAACTCTTTTAATTAAAAATAATATTAATTATAAATATAGTTTTTATAATATTTATAGCTATATATATTTCTTAAGCTATTAATAAGGCTATTAATAGCCTTATTAAAAAGTAAAAACTAGTTTAAAAGTAAATTACTTAATTAAAGGCCTTTTAAAAGCTATAAGTAAAAAAAGTAGTATTTTTAATAATAATTTATAATACTAATATTAATTTTAATTATAAGCTAAAACTTTAAAAAAAAGCTTTAATTTTCTAAATAATAATAAAAAAATTAAAGTTAAAAATATTTATAAAATAATTATTAATATTAACTTTAATTTTTATAATAATTAATTAAATAATCTTTAATAAGTATTTAAAAAACCTTTTAATATTATAAAAAAAGATATTAAAAGATTCTCTTTACTTTAAAATATATAAGTAATAATACTTAAATAAAGTAAGTATAATTCCTTAATAAAAAAAGTAAAAAAAAAAAGCTTTAAAAAAAATTAAAAAGCTTTTAAAACTTAAAATAATACTTTTATTAAAAATTTAATTTATTAAAAACTTAACTTTATTATAATACTATAAGAAGCTTATTAATAAATAAATTAATCCTTTTATAACTTTTATATTTATTTAAATTTATTAAAAAAATAATTTCTTTTTATAAATTAAAAAACTTATACTTTTATTTATTATAATAAACTTTTACTATTTTTATAAAACTATATTTATTAATATAATAATAAAGTTTTAAAAATTTAAAAAAAAATACTTTTATTTATTATTAAATACTAAAACTTATTATAAAAAAGCTATAATAAATAACTTATAAAAAGCTATATTAAGTAACTTATAAACTACTTATTAAAAAAGAATAAAAAAAAGCCTTTTAAATAATATAATAAAAAAAATAAAAAAAGCTTTAACCTTTTTTTATAATAAAATAGTAATTATTAAAATTAAAATAAAAAAAATAATATACTTTAATTATAATAAGTCTAGTTATTACTTTACTAAATATACTAGCTTAAAATATTAAAATTAAAAAAAACTAATAATTAAAATAGCTATTTTTACTTTAATTAATTAAAGAATAATAATAAAAATAAAATAGTATTTTAATATACTTATTATAATAAAAAACTAAAACCTTTTTAATTTATATATAAATATAAATATAAAAAGTAAAATAAATATTATTAATATTAAATTTATATAATAATAAAGATATTAATAAGTATTAATACTTAAAGTAAGCTTAAAAGTCTTAAATAACTTTAACTTTTTTTTATTATAATACTTAGGCTATATTAATTATACTTATTAACTTTTAAAAAATAACTTAAAGCTTTACTTATAACTATATTAATATTAATTAAAATCTTTATTTTAAAAAAAATATTAATTTTTTTAAAAATACTAACTTTTATAAATAAGTAAATTTACTTAATATTTTAAATAAAAAGTAATAGTTTAAGTAAAATTAAATAAAGATTTACTTAATAGCTTTTTATAAATTTAAATATATATATAAAAATATTATTTATATATATATAATAACTTAAGCTTTAATAAAGCTTTTTTTTAAAAAAAAAAGATAAACTTAAAGGTTTAAAAGTAATCTTTATAAAGTTCTTAAACTATAATAATATTTTTAATACTTTAAAAGTAGGTATTTTATTATTAAAAAAGAAGATAAATTATATAATTAATTTAATATTAAATATAAAACCTTTTTATAAAAAGATTTACTTATTTTTATTATAAAAATTAAAAAACCTTTATACTTACTTTAAGAAAAACCTTAAAAATAAAAAAATTAAGCCTTTATAAAGTTTTATAAAAGTATTAATTTTTTTTATATTAAAAAAAGTAGCTTTTTTTAGCTATATATTAATTATAAAAAACTTAATAAAATTATTATTAATTATTATTATTTTTTACTTTTAATTTTTAAAATTATAAACTATATATAAAAAGCTTAATTTTTTATAAAAACTAATATAAAAAATACCTTTTATTAAATTAAAAAAAAAATATTTTATATATAATATAGCTATTATAAATTCTTTATAATACTTATAAAATTAATTAATACTTTAGCTATTTTTTAATATTATATTTATAAAGTATTAAAAGGTTTAATTAATATTACTTATATAATATATATTAATAATATTTTTATTTTTTTAAAATAAAAAAAAGTATATTATTTATATTTAAAAAATACTAAATTAGCTAAAAAAAGCTAAATTATATATAAAGCTCTTAAAGTATAGCTTTTTTTAAAAAAAGATTAAATTCTTAAAGTTTATATTATTAACTTAAAAAGTCTTAAGAAATTTAAAAAAAATAAAAACTATTTATATATAAGCCTAGTTTAAAATATATAAAGAAATTTAAGTATTTTTTAACTTTTATAACTTTTATTAATACTTTATTTATAAATACTTTAAAATTACTGCTTTTTTAATAGCCTTTTTAAAAAAAAGTAAAATAAGTAAAATACTTAAATAAGTGAAGTTAAAATTAAAAAAAGTAAAAGTATTTAAAATATTAAAAGTAATATTTATAAAAGTACTTTTACTTTATTACTTTAACTTAATACTTTTTATTTAAATTAAAACTAATATTTTTTAATTTATAATAATTAAAATTATTATTTAGCTAATTAAAAAAAAAAGTAATATTTTATAATTTTTTAATTAAAAAAGTTTAATAAAGCTAAGCTTAATTATAAAACCTTTAATTAAAAAATATTTATAATAATTAAATTATTTATTTATTAAAAGTATTATTTAAAAAGTATTAAAAATTTAATAAAAGTCTTTTTTAATTATTATAACTTTTAAGCCTTTATAAAGTAGCTTAAGTTATTAAAAAGATAAGTAAGATAATATATATACTTTACTTTTTTTAACTTTATTATTAAGTATTAAATAAAAAAAAGTGATTTTATTAATATATTATTAAAGTAGCTAAACTATAAGACTAAAGCCTTAATAAATATAAACTTAATCTTAAGCTTATAAAGAAAGCTTATAAATATATAAAATATTATTATAAATTTAATATATTATAAAAAGTATAATTAAATATTAAAAAAAGCTAATAATACTTATATTTTTAATTAATTTAAATATAATAAGATATTTTTATAAAATAATAGCCTTTAAGCTTATAAATAGCTTAATTAAATATTTAAAGTTAATAAAAAGTTAAAAGCTATAAGACTTTAATTTAAAAAAAAAGTAAGTTTTTAATAATAAGTTAATTAGCTTAAAGTACTTTTTATTTATAATAAAATATTATATATAAAAGCTATTTAAAATATAATTATTTAAAAAGTAATTTATAAAGTAAAGGCTTTAATACTTTTAAAAAATATAATTATAAGACTTTAAGAGAATAATAAGTTTATATAATAATATAAGGCTATTATTAAAAAAAAAGACTTATTAAAGCCTTAATATATAATTAGTAAATAATAAAAGTCTTTTTTATTATAAGAATTATATTTATATTTTAAATAATAATAATTTTTATAA
>NW_020194802.1:0-5008 GCF_003025115.1 Trichoderma citrinoviride
AAAATCTTATTAATCTTTAATTTATAAATCTTTTTTATATATATATTTTTTAATTATATAATATTTTTAATAATATTATTCTTAATTATAAATTAATTCTTATAAGTTTTTTTTAATATAGCTTTTATTACTTTATTATAATAAAAAAATAACTTAATATTATATTTTATTTATAAATAAATAAATAAATAAAAAAATAAAATTAAAATCTTAAGTATTACTTTTAAGCTTTTTATAATAAAAATTAGCTTAATTAAGTTTTTAAATTATTTTTTATTAAATTTATATATAATATAATATAATACTTATTTATAAAATAATCTTTTTTTTTAATATTTATTTAAATATAATTTTTAAGCTTTTAGCCTTATAATATTTTAAATTAAATATATAAATACTTTTATAATTAAGTATATATAATAAATATAAAATATATAAAAAAAACTATATATTATATACTTTAAGAAAGTATTAAAAGTTATAATAAATAATATAATATAAAATAAAATTATAAAGTATTTATAATAAAAAATTAAATTTTTATTTTAATAAAATCTTTAAACTTATAAAAATTAACTTATAAACTTATATAAAAATATACTAGCTTATATTAAATTAAAGTAATAATAAAAAATAATAGCTTTATATATATTTTATTACTTTAAATAGCTATAATAAGCTAATAACTAGTCCTTTTACTTATTTCTTTATATAAGAAAAAACCTTTTAAATAAAGTAAAAAACTTATATACTATATATTTACTTTAATAATAGGCTTTATTTATTATATTTTTATTTATTAATAAAAATGCTTTATAAATATAAAGATTATTTTTTATAGCTATATATAAAAAATAGCTATACTTTAATTTATAATTAAGCTAAGTTATATAAAGGCTTATATTATAAGTAAATATAATATATATAAGCTATATAAAGCTAATATAAGTTTAAGCTTAGTTAATATTCTTATTTTTTATAATTAAATATATAAATCTTATTATAAGTTTAATATAATTCTTAAGTATTTTTAAAATTATATAAGCTTAATATAAATATTAATTTACTTTAATAATTTAAATACTTTTACTTACTAGTTTATATATATTTATTATAAATATATTTTTTATACTTTTTTATACTTTTTTTTTTATTATTTTAACTTTTAAATAAGTCTTTTTATTTTAATAATATAACTTAATATTAACCTAAGGCTTATAAGCTATAGTTTAAGCTAGATTTAAGTAAAATATATTATTAATAATATATATATTATAAATATTAGCTATTAATATATTATAAAAAAGTATATATATACTTTTAAAATACTTTTAAAATATTTTTAATATTAAGCTATATTAATTTATAATAATATAGCACTTTAAAAAAAATAAAAGTAAAGTTAAAGTTAACCTTATTAACTACTTTAATATTAAAGTAAATAATAAAAATAATAATAATATTATTATTATTATTATTATATTTACTTTTACTTTTAAATAATATAAAACTTAAGCTTATATTAATAATACTTTAATAACTTTATTAATATAATAACCTTTACTTTTTTTATTAATAATAATAAAAGTAATAATACTAATTTTAATATTAAAAGTGCTTTAAACTTAATTAAAGATATTTTTTAAAAAAAAGTTATAATAAGTAAATAAGCTTTTTTATATTATAGCCTTTAACCTTTATTAAGTTAGTAAGTTTATAAGCTAAATAAGCCTTAAATTTTAAATTAAAGTAATAGTTAATATTATATTAAGTATAAGCTTATTTTATTTTTTATAAAGTATATATTATATATATATAAAATATTTATAATTTTATTTATTATACTTAAGCTAGTAAAAGTCTTTTATAGCCTTAAGCTAAAAGTATATTAATATAGTTAATTTTATTAAGTATTAAATAAGTTTATAAGCCTTATATAATTATTAAAAGAAAGTATTTTATTATAAGTATTACTAGTTTAAATTTAATAAGATTTTATATTAATTATATTTAAGTTAAGACTTTAAATCTAGCTTTTATAAAAAAGGCTATTACTTATATTTTTTAATTAATAAAAAAAGAAAGTTTTAATATATATTTAAGTTAAAGTTAAAGTATTTTTTAAATTATAAAGCTAATAAGTTATAATTAAATAAAGTTAATTAAATATTATTAACTACTATTATTTATAATAATTATATTATTTTAAAAATAGCTTAATTAATATTTACTTTACTAGCTTTAAAAGTCTAGCTTAAGGCTATTTTAATTAATCTTTTAGTAAATTAATAAAGTATATTTTAATAATATATACTTATATATAGACTTTTATTATAAAAGATTAGCTTTTTAAAGTATTAGCCTAGCTTTTAAATAATATTATTATAAATAAAGCTAAAATTAATAAAGTTAAGACTTTTAAGTATAAAAAATACTTAATATTATTTTTAATACTTAATTATTATTAAGTATATTTAACCTTAAATTAAAAAAGCTTTAAGTTTAAAAATTAACTAGCTTTTTTTTAAAAAACTTTTTATAAAATAATAATCTTAATATATTTTATTAAAAAGTAAATAAATTAAGTTTAATAATAAAAAATAAGCTATATTTAACTAAAGTTAGTCTTAAAGCTAGTTTAAAGTATATTTTTAATAATATTAAATAATAAAAATAGTAAATATATTAATATTTTAATAGTTTTTATATTTAATTTTTAAATTTTTAAAAAGCTATATTAAATATAGCTTAAATATAAAGTAATTATAATATATAGTTTTTTAATTTATTACTAGCTTTTTTATAAAGTAAAATTATTTTAATTTATTAAAGCTAAGGAATTATTTAATTAAAGTAAAGATAGCTTAAAGGCTATATAAAAGTGCCTTAACTTTATAATTATTATAAAGCAGTTATAAAAGCCTTAATTATTATTAATTATATAATAAGCACTTAAAAAAATATAATATTATATCTTTAACTTAATATTATAGCTATAAAAAAAGAAAGTTACTTTAAGTAAATATTAATTAAAAAAGAATTTATTTAATTTAATTTTCTTTATATATAGCTATATAAATATAAAGCTTTTATATTTAAATAAAAAGCTATATACTTTAAGTATTTTTTTTTAATTATAGTTTAATTTATAATATACTATTACTTAGCTTAAAAAATTACTAAAGTTAACTTAAGGCTAGCTTAAAAATAATCTAGTTTTATTTTTATTTTTTTATACTTTAATTATTATTTTTAATAACTAAGATTATCTTAAGTATTATTAGCTTAATTATTATTATTAGCTAAAGTATAGTTTTTACTAAAGCTTATAGTATTTTTATAATATTTAAGCTATTAACTTATAAATAACTTATATTTTATTTTTTATATTAATAGCTTTTATTTATTATAAAAACCTAATTAAATATTTATTTAAATAAAGGTTTATTAATAAAATAGCTATTTTTATTTTTAAAGCTTAAATTAAGATTACTTTATATATATTAATAATAAAGTAAAGGTATTTATTTTAAAGTTTTTTAAGTTTATAAATAATATTATAAAGCTAGTTTATTACTTTTATAAAAAAGTATAAAATACTAATTATATAAGTAAAGCAGCTTTTAATAATAATAATATATAATAATTAAGTATATTTAATTTAAGTTTTTTATATTAATATTATAAATATAGTTAAAGTAAGCTTTTATTAAGCTATTTTAATATATAAGAATTTTAAGTAATTTAATTAAATAAGTTTAGAATTAATTTATATACTTAAAAACCTTATTACTTAATATAATTAAATTATAATAAGCTTAAGCTAAACTTAAGTTATATTAGCTACTTAGCTTTTAATAAAATATATAAGCTTACTTTTATTAAGCTTAAACTTTACTTTAAATTCTTTTACTTATTTATTATAAATAGCTTAAATAGCCTTAAGCTATTATTAAGTTATTATTATATTTTATTTATAAATAAAAATATTTATATTATTTATAAAGCTTATAATAATAATATTAAGTATAGTTTTTAAAGCCTTATATAATAAAGTAATATAAAAAAAAGAAAATTAAAAAAATTTTTTTTTTAAAAAAATACTAGCTTAAACCTTAATCTTATTTAATATAATATTATTAAAAAATAATCTAGCTTACCTTTTATTAAGAAAGTATTATATTTAGTAAATAAAGTAAAAGAAGACTTTTAAGTTTTATAAAGTATATAAAAGTTTTTTATAATATATAATATTAATTAAATTAAGCTATAATAATAAGGTAATATTATACTAGTCTTAAACTATATATATAAGCTTTATAAGTAAGTATATAGCTACTTTTATAAAGTAAATAGCTTTATTTTTAATTTAGCCTTTAAATAAAAAGTATTTTAACTTTACTTTAAAAATAAAGTAAATAATTATAATAAACTTAATTATTTTTTTATAATAAAAAAAAATAAGTTATTATATATTAATAAAAGGTTATTATTTTTTAATCTTTTTAAGCTTTTTAAAAATAATAACTTTAATAAAGTAAAAGTAAAATAAATAATATTTAATTATAAGCTAGGCTATAGTAAATTAAACTAGTAGTTAAAAATATATTTATTATAAGCTTTTATAAGTTTTATTAAAATACTATTTTTATTAAAGGCTTTTTAAAAGCTTAATTTATATAATACTTTTTTAACTTTTTTTAAAATAATTAAAAGTATATTTAGCTTTAGCTTAAAAAAAGTAAAAAGTAAAATAATAATTATTATAAGTTAAAAAAAAAGCAGGCTATAAGGATTTTTACTTTATTTAAATAAGTAAATATTAAGGCTAAGTTAGTTTTATATTACTTAAAGGCTAAAAATAGTATTAATTTATATAAAAGGTTATTTTTAAACTTAGCTTAATATTTAACCTTTTATATTTTTTTTATATTATAATATATTATAAAAAGTAATTTTTATTATATACTTTATTTTATACTAGCTATAGCTTAAAGTTAATACTTTT
>NW_020194803.1:0-4966 GCF_003025115.1 Trichoderma citrinoviride
ACTTAAAAAAAAATAATAAAAAAAGCCTTAGCTTTATTATTTATAATATTATTTAATATTAATACTAAATATTTTATAATATTTTAATAAAAAAAATAAAAATAATCTTTTATTATAGCTTAAAAGCAGTCTAAGTCTTTAACTCTAGCTATAATTAATATACTACTTATTATTATAAAGAATTTACTTTAAGTATTTTTTAACTTTATAAAGAAATACTTAATAATATTAATAACTTAAAAATTATTATTAAAAGTATTAAAATAGTTATTTAAAAATATATAAATAAAGATTAATTAGTTATTATTATATATACCTTAGTATATAATTTAAAAATTAAGGCTACTAGCCTATAATACTAGTAAGAAGGTTATTTATTTATTTTCCTTCTTTTTTTAAATAGCCTTAATAGCTCTAGTAGCAGCTATCTTAATATTAAAGTTTTCCTCTATTTAAGTTTAATAAGTTATAAGCCCTTAGCTTTTACTATTAAATTATTTAATTTTATTACTAGTTTATAACTTTTAATAATTATTATTACCTTATTTTAAATATATCCTTTAATACTATTTATTATTATTTTTTTATTATTATTTTATAACCTTTTTTTTATTATCCTTTTATAACCTTTTTTAACCTTAATAGTCTTTTTATTTTTTATAACTTTTACTATAAATAATAACTAGATTATTATTAAAGGTATTAAGGTTAACTTAATTAACTTTTAAAACCTTATTATTATTATTACTAAAAGGATTATAATATAAAAATAAAAAGATATAATAGCTATAGGATTTATTATTAATAGCCTGTTTACTTAAATTTAAATAAAGCTAAATTATAAAGGCTTTAATAATAATAACTTTATAATAAAGGATTTACTTATTATAATAAAAACTATTATCCTTAAAGCTTTAGCTAAAAAAGCTTTTATAATAACCTAGGAATTTAATTAATTAAACTAAAGCTAATTTATAATACTTAAAGCCTATATATTAGCTTTAATAAAAGCCTAGATAAAGATTATATATAAGTATTTTAATATACTTAAAGTATAGTTTATAACTATAGCTTTAACTAGCTTTAAATATATAAATAAAAGTTAATATAAACTTTAAACTACTAACCTTTATTAAAGTAAGGAGATTAATAAGAATAAACTTATTAAGTTTTTATACTCTTAAGTTAATAAAGAAGCTTATAATAAGAAGAACTTTAATATTTTTAAGTAGACTTTATTATTTAATAATAATAATAATAAGAATAAGGCTTTTACTAAAAATAACTTAAAGATTAAAAAGCTAAAATATAGCTATATTATTAAAGACTATTAAAGACTTTATAAGCTAAAGCTTTATTAGTAACTTTATTTTAAACTTTATCTTAAGGACTTTTAATAAGTCTTTTATCCTAGATTTAGTTAAGGCTTTTTTAGCTAAGGCTACTTTAGTTAAGGCTTTTCTTAATAAGAAGATACTTAAAGAAAGAATAAGTTTATTAAAAAATAACTTTTTAAAAGAAATACTAATATTATAAAAGCTAGTTAGTTATTTTTAAGTATAACTATTATATTTAATACTCTAGCTATACTAAAGTTAATTAAAAATAATAATAATAATAATATTATTATTAAGATTATATATTATAAAAGATTAAGCTATAACTTTAATTTTATCTTTATAAACTATAGTATTAATTATAATAATATTATAATTAACTTAAGCTATAACCTTTATTACTTTAATAACTTAAAGTAGTTTATTTTTATTTAAATAATTAATAATACTAATATAATATTTACTTTTAATAATAGTATTTTTAAGATTAAAGGCATAAGTATAGTAATAATCCTACTGCTTAGTAATAAAGACTTAATACTAGAAAATATTATATATTTACCTTTAGTAATAGTAAATATACTTAGCTTAAAGACTTTTAAATATAAAGATATTTTTTATAACTTTATTAATAACTAATTAATCTTTTAAAAAAATAACTAAGTTATTTTTATTATTAAAGTCTTTTAAAAATATAATATTACTATTTTTAAAACCCTTTTACTATTAATTAATAAATATTATAATTTTATTATATTACTTAATAAAGCCTATATTAAAAATATAGAATTTAGCCTTATATATAAAAGACTAGGCTATATTAATAAAGACTAAGTGCTAAAAGCTTATTATTATTAAAAGATTTAAATAAATATAATAATATTAAAAAACTTTTACTATAAGGCTTATTATTTAGCTAAGTTTAAGGCTATTATTAGCTATATATTATTAATAAAGCTTATAAAATTCCTTTAATATATTTTTTAAGATATTATTTTTTATATACTTATTAGCTATAAAGGATTTAAAATCTTACTTTATAATATTAATACTTATACTAAGTACTAATAGCTAATTTTTATTACTTTTTATAAAAATATTATAAAAAAGCTATATAATTAGAAAAAGTAAGTAAAGATTTTTAATAATAACTATAAAGTATAAGTTATAGCCTTTAATAATATAGCTAAGTCTTTAAATAATAATATTTAAGATTAGTCTTATAAAAATAGCTTTATATTAAAAACCTTAGTAGCTTATACTTTTAAGTAAAATAATATAATTAAATATATTAATAAGACTTTTATAAACTTAATTAAAGTAACTTACCTTAAAGTTAAATTATTAAAAATACTATAGCTATTATATATAAAAGCTATTATTTATACTTATAATATATTACTAATCTTATTAAATAAAAAAAGAATCTTATTATTAAAAAAGATATTTAATACTATTTAGGTTAATTATAATTATAATATTAAATATATTAAAACTTAAGGATATATAGTATATATTAAAAAGAATAATAACTAAAGAGTTAAAAGTATAAAAATATAGCCTAAAGCTACTAAAGAATTCTTTATTAAACTAAAAGGTCTTTATAATTATATTTATAAGGTTTATTTAAAAGATAAAAATAAAGTTATTAAATTATAAAATATATAATTTTAAAAAACTAATAATAAGGCTATTATTAATAAACCTATTATAAAATATAAAGTAGTCTTTATTAACCTTAAGATTAAAAAAAGTAGCTAAATAATAATTAGCTAAGTAATTAAATAATAATAATATATTATAAATCTAAAACCTATTATTATTTAAAAAACCTTAAAGGCTAATTAAAAAGCTAATATTAATAATTCTATATATTTTAAAGCTAATAATAATATTAATAATATCCTTTAATAATAACTTTAGGATTAATTTAATAAAAAAAGGTATTTTTAAACCTTAAAACTTACCCCTTAATATAAGATATAAAAAGATATACCTTTAGCTAATTAAGAATATTATAATTTATATAACTACTATTTAATTAAACCTAAAGTTATTTATATAGCTATAGCTGCCTTTAAAGCTATTAATACTATTATCCCTTCTTTTTAAAGTCTTCTACTAACTAAGATTATAATTAATCCTGCTTAATAAGTTAAGATAAGCTAGTTAATTAATATAAATATAAATTAATAAAAGCGCCTTTTATAAAAACTTCCTTATATTAATTATAAGGCATTATATAAAAGTAAAGGAAAAAAAGCTATAATAATAATTAAGATTATTAAATAATATAAAAAAGACTAAGTTATTAAAAAATAGCTAAACCTTATAGTCTTTACTACTTTATAAGTTTAATAATAGTTAAATAAAGGCATAAATATTTTAAAAAATTAATATAATATTAAAAAAAGGCCTAACTATAAGACTAAATAGTTCTTAGCTATAAAAAAATAATATAATAGTTTTTTTAAAAAAAAAGACCTAGTTATTAATTAAGCTATTAAAGAATATTATTATCCTTAATAATAAATAAATATATAATAAAAAGCATTTTATTAATAAAGACCTTATAATAAAGGCATGCTTTATAATATAAAAAAACTAGCTATAAAGAATAAACTATATAATAAAAGATATTTATATTACTATAGCTTATTTAGCTTTAGTTAAAGTATTTTATTTTATTATTATTATTAATAACCTTAAGTAGTAATAATTTAATATTATTATTATATTTCTTAATACTAATATTTAAGATAAGGTATATATATACTAGCCTTAAAAGTTTAATTACAAATCTAATTATATTTATTATTTATAAAAAGCCTTATATAATTACCTTAAAGTATTATTATAATAGTTTAAAAAAGCTATATAGCTATTAGCTATTATAAACTTTAAGCTATTAAAATTAAAACTTTATATTTTTAAATATAAAAATAGTATTATTTTAATCTTATATATTAATAATATAATAATTATAGTATTAAAGATATTAACTATTTATAATATAATAATATAACTTAAAGGTCTTTTTAAAATTAAAAGACTAAAGAATATAAAAGTCTTTTTAAGCCTAGAGGTTTATAAAGACTAAAAGAATAAAATAATTACCTTTATATAAAAGTTTTATATTAAAAAAGTTATTATTAAGTTTATATTAATAATTTAAAATACTAATAAAACCTTATAGCTATTTAAAAAGTAGCTTTTTTATAATTAAAAAATAATAAAAGCTATTATACTTATAAAAAAATAGCTTAAGTATACTAAAAGCCTAAACTTTATTTTAATAAATATTAAACTTAATATAACTTATATAACTTAAAAGATATATAAAGCTAATATTAGTTTTATAATATATTATAAAAAGATAATATAATATCTCTTTTATTATTTAAAAAGTATTACTAACTTAAGTATTAAACTAAGTAGTAAATACTAAATTAATAACTTTAACTTAAGTATTTATATAAATACTGCTTTTATAAATAACTTAGCTAAATAATTTAATATAATAAGTTATATTATAATAATTAAAAATAAACTAGTTTTTTAGAAAAGTAAAAAATAAATTATTATTATTATAAGCTTTACTAAAGTAAAGTTTATAAACTTAACTTTAG
>NW_020194804.1:0-4910 GCF_003025115.1 Trichoderma citrinoviride
AAAAAGTAAAGCTTTAATTATATTTAAGAATTATATATTATAATAAGTATATTATAAACTCCTTTTAAATTTATAATAAATTAGCAGCTATAAGCTTTAACTTAATACTTAATATAATTAAGTATATAAAGAATTTTAAAAACTAGTTAAGTTAAAGGTTATAACTTAAGTTTAAGCTTAAGAGAAGGAGATAATTTAGTTTTAAAATAAAAAGTTAACTTAATTTAAAAATATAAAGTATTAATAAAAGAATTAATTTTAATAAAATAAAAAGACTAATATAAGCTTTTAGCTAAGTAAAGAGTATTTAAGTATTATTTATAAATTACTTATATTTTAATAATATAAGTTTAAAAATAGTTAAAAATAAAAATAAAATAATAATAAATAAATACTTATTAAGTCTAGGTTATTAAAAAGTAAAGCTTTTTATAAACTTATAGCTATTTTATAAAAAGTATATAAAACTATAAGATATAATTTATAATCTCTTTTATTAAGACTATATTAAGTATATTTTAATAAAATAGTTAATAATAAGTTAATAAGAAAATATAAAAAAAGGTAAAGAAATATACTTAATACCTTTTAATAAAGGTAAATAAGTTTATTTAATTACTATTTTATTAAATACTATATATATTATTAATATAAAACTAGTTTATATTTAAGTTAGTAATAAAGCTATAATAAAGCTAAAAATAAAAAGTATTAAATTAAAGTATTAAAAAGAGTATAATAAAAATATATAGTATTTAAGGTATTTTTCTCTTTTTTTTTAAGTACTATTAGTATACTTTTTTTAGTAAAATCTTTATTTTTATCCTTAATTACTATTAAACCTAAATAGGGGAAAACTTTAATATTATAAAGTAGCTACTACTAAAGCTACTAAGGCTATTTAAAAAAAGGAAAAATAAATAAATAAACTTTCTACTAGTATTATAAGCTAATAGCCTTAATATTTAAATTATATACTAAGGCATATATAATATATCCCCTTTAAGGCTATAAAGACTATAATAAAACTTAATAAAAATAATATTTAATAATATAAAGCTTATTAATAAATAAGGCATCTCTTACTTTAATAAATAATAAGGTATATATTATAAAAAAAGCTTTATAATAAGATAGCTTAAAGTATATTTAACCTTTTTTAATAGTCTTATTATTTATAAGATTAATAACTTTAGTATAGTTAATGCACTTTATTAAGCCTAGACTTTAAAAGGCATTTTCTTTAAGGTAAATCTAGTTAAAATAGCTACTAGTTTTAAAATATTACTTAAGGGCTAGTTAAGTTATAAAGTTAGTATTATAAGTAGTATGCCTTTTATTTTATAAGTTTCTTTATTATAAATCTATTTTACTAAATAAGGAAAGAGAAATAATAAAGAAAGATAAAATAAAAAGAAGCTAAAGGCTTTTAAGCTTTAAAAGTAAAGCTATTATAACTTCTTTTATACTATAAGATAAGAAAGCTAGTAGCTTAGGCTTATAATAGCTATAAAAAGGCAAGATGCCTTTTATTAAATTATAAGCTTTTAAATAAGAATAACTATTTTTAAAAGCTTTATAAATTTAGTATACTTAATTTTAGTAAGTAGCTTTATAAGGCTATTAGCTATTATTTCTTAAGCAATAATTTATTATATCTTAAAATTACCTTTTTTTATATAGTTAATTATTTACTTATATTATATATTTATATATTTAATCTAGGCTATATTATATTTACTTAGAATAATAATCTTTATATTTTAAGAATTAATATAAAAGATTATTAACTTTTAGTTACTAACTTTAAGATTATTAAAAATCTTCTTAATTTAAATAGCTAATATTCTAGCTAAAGTTAAGTTTATAAACTCTACCTTAATAAAGCTTATAATAATAATAGTTTACTTTTTACTTTTTTAAAAAACTAGTTTATTTTTAATTATTATAATATAGCCTATTATATTAAATTATATAACTAAATTATTTATAAAGGCTATATTTATATAAACCCTTAGGTTAAGGTTATTAATTTAGTATTTACTACTTAATTTAATACTTAAGTTAGTAGTGCCTTTTAAATAATAAAAAAGATACTATATTATTTTTTTATAATATATTATAAAACTAGTATTAGCTTTATATATCTTTTAAGTTATATAAGTTATATTAAGCCTAGTGCTTATTAAGATAAAGTTAAGGCTTTTAGTATATTTAAGCTATTTTTTTATAAGTATAATAGCTTTTATTATTTTTTAATTATAAAGAAGCTGCTTTTTAAGTAGCTATAAGGTCTTACTAGTATTTTAAATTATTAATATAAACTTAGTAATAACTTTTTTAATATAAGACTTTTATATAAAAATAATTATTTTATTTTTTTAGTCTTTATAAACTTTTAGGCTTAAAAAGACCTTTATATCCCTTAATCTTTTAATTTTAAAAAGACTTTCTAGTTAGGTTATTATATTATAAATAGTTAATATCTTTAATATTATAATTATTATATTATTAATATATAAAATTAAGATAATACTATCCTTATACTTAAAGATATAAAGTTTTAATTTTAATAGCTTAAAGCCTATAATAGCTAATAGCTATATAGCTTTTTTAAACTATTATAATAATACTTTAAGGTAATTATATAAGGCTTTTTATAAATAATAAATATAGTTAGATTTATTATTAAACCCTTAAGGCTAGTATATATATACTTTATCCTAAATATTAATATTAAGGAATATAGTAATAATATTAAATTATTATTACTTAAGGTTATTAATAATAATAATAAAATAAAATACTTTAACTAAGGCTAAATAAGCTATAATAATATAAATATCCTTTATTATATAGTTTATCTCTTATAGCTAGTTTTTTTATATTATAAAGCATGCCCTTATTATAAGGTCTTTATTAATAAAGTGCTTTTTATTATAGATTTATTTATTATTAAGGATAATAGTATTTTTTAATAGCTTAATTAATAACTAGGTCTTTTTTCTTAAAAAACTATTATGCTATTTTTTTATAGCTAAGAACTATTTAGTCTTATAATTAAGCCTTTTTTTAATATTATGCTAATTCTTTAAGATATTTATGCCTTTATTTAATTATTATTAAACTTTTAAGGTAATAAAGACTATAAGGTTTAGCTATTTTTTAATAACTTAGTTTTACTTATACTATTTAATAATCTTAATTATTATTATAGCTTTTTTTCTTTTATCTTTATATAATACCTTATAGTTAATATAAAGAAGTTTTTATAAAAGGTACTTTTATTAGTTTATATTTATATTAATTAACTAGCTTATCTTAACTTATTAAGTAGGATTAATTATAGTCTTAGTTAATAGTATAAGACTTTAAAAGGTAAGAATAATAATATTAATAGTATTAATAGCTTAAGGTTTAAGAGTAGTTATAGCTATATAAATAACTTTAAGCTTAATTAAATAGTAGTTATATAAATTATAATATTTTTAATTAGCTAAAGGTATATCTTTTTATATCTTATATTAAAAGGTAAGTTTTAAGGTTTAAAAATACCTTCTTTTATTAAATTAGTCTTAAAGCTATTATTAAAGGATATTATTAATATTATTATTAGCTTTAAAATATATAGAATTATTAGTATTAGCTTTTTAATTAGCCTTTAAAGTCTTTTAAATAATAATAAGTTTTAGATTTATAATATATTATTATTATCTAGCTATTTAATAAATTATTATTTAGCTACTTTTTTTAATCTTAAGATTAATAAAGACTACTTTATATTTTATAATAGGTTTATTAGCAGCAGCTTTATTACTAGTTTTTTAAAATTATATATTTTATAATTTAATAACTTTATCTTTATCTTTTAAATAAACCTTATAAATATAGCTATAAAAACCTTTTAGTTTAATAAAAAATCCTTTAATAGCTTTAGGCTATATTTTTATACTTTTAACTCTTTAATTATTCTTCTTCTTAATATATATTATATATTCTTAAGTTTTAATATATTTAATATTATAATTATAGTTAATTTAAATAGTATTAAATATCTTTTTTAATAAAAAGATCTTTTTTTTATTTAATAAGGTTAAGAATATATTATAAATATAAATAATAGCTTTTATATATAGTAGCTATAAAGTCTTTAATAATTTAACTTTAAGGTAAATTACCTTAGCTAAGTTTATAAAGGTTTTATTAACTTATTTAATTATACTATTTTACTTAAAAGTATAAGCTGCTAAAGTTTTTAAAATAAAGCTATTTTTATAAAATTAATTTTAAATATTATTATTTAAGAACTTAGCTATATTATTAAAGGCTATAATTTATATTTTATAGCTATTACTAAAAATCTTTACTTACTTTTTTTAGCTATATAGCTTTTTTATAGTATTTTTATAAAAAGTAGTAAAAATTAGCTATTAGTACTTAATATAAGTATTAATACTATAAAGTAAGATTTTAAATCCTTTATAGCTAATAAGTATATAAGAAATAGTATTTTAAAAAATATATTATAAGAATTCTATAAGCTTTACTAATAGTATATAGCTAATAATAGCTTTAAATTTAACTAAGTAATAAGCCTTATAGTAAAAGTCTGCTAATATTATTATATTTACTTAAATCTTTAAGTAATAGTAAGCTTCTAGTACTTAGTCTTTATTAATATAGCTTAGTCTTTTATATATAAGGCTAAATTTTATATTTCTAGTAAAGGCTTTATTAAGTAGTATAGTAAAGTTATAGTATTTATTAATTAGCAGTAAAAGGGTCTTAAAGATAGTAATATTATACTTTTAAAAGACTTTAATAATAAAAATAACTTAATTATTTTTTTAAAAGACTAGTTAGTTATTAATAAAGTTATAAAAAATATCTTTATATTTAAAAGTCTTTAA
>NW_020194805.1:0-4584 GCF_003025115.1 Trichoderma citrinoviride
CTTTAATAATAAAAATAACTTAATTATTTTTTTAAAAGACTAGTTAGTTATTAATAAAGTTATAAAAAATATCTTTATATTTAAAAGTCTTTAAGCTAAGTATATTTATTATTATTAAAGGTAAGTATATAATATTTCTTAATATTAAAACTTTATTATTAAGTAATAAGATTATTATTATACTTATACTTTTAATTTTAAAAATATTATTATTAAAGGTTAATATTATATTAATATTATTAATTATTTAAATAAAAATAAATTACTTTAAGTTATTAAAGTAATAAAGGTTATAGCTAAAGTTAATTATAATATTATTATAATTAATACTATAGTTTATAAAAATAAAAATAAAATTATAGCTTAATTTTTTATAATATATAATTTTAATAATAATAATAATATTATTATTATTTTTAATTAACTTTAGTATAGCTAAAGTATTAAATATAATAATTATACTTAAAAATAACTAGCTAGCTTTTATAATATTAGTATTTTTTTTAAAAGATTACTTTTTAATAAACTTATTTTTTTTTAAGTATTTTCTTATTAAGAAAAGCCTTAACTAAAGTAGCCTTAGCTAAAGAAGCCTTAATTAAATTTAAAATAAAAGCTTTACTAAAATTCTTTAAGATAAAGTTTAAGATAAAGTTATTAATATTACTTTAATTTATAAAGTCTTTAATAATCTTTAATAATATAGCTATATTCTAGCTTTTTAATTTTAAAGTTATTTTTAATAAAAGCCTTATTTTTATTATTATTATTTTTATTAAATAATAAGATTTACTTAAAAGTATTAAAGTTCTTCTTATTATAAGCTTTTTTATTAGCTTAAGAGTATAAAAATTTAATAAGTTTATTTTTATTAATCTTTTTACTTTAATAAAGGTTAATAGTTTAAAGTTTATATTAACTTTTATTTATATATTTAAGGCTAATTAAGGCTATAATTATAAACTATACTTTAAATATATTAAGATACTTATATATAATCTTTATCTAGGCTTTTATTAAAGCTAATATATAAGCTTTAAGTATTATAAATTAGCTTTAGTTTAATTAATTAAATTCCTAGATTATTATAAAAGCTTTTTTAGCTAAAGCTTTAAAAATAATAGTTTTTATTATAATAAATAAATCTTTTATTATAAAGTTATTATTATTAAAGCCTTTATAATTTAACTTTATTTAAATTTAAATAAATAAGCTATTAATAATAAATCTTATAGCTATTATATTTTTTTATTTTTATATTATAATTCTTTTAGTTATAATAATAATAAAGTTTTAAAAATTAGCTAAATTAACTTTAATACTTTTAATAATATTTTAAATTCTTATTAATAATATATTAATCTTAAGCTTTTAATATAATATATTTTAATTATTAAGACCTTTTAAAAAAGTTATAAAAAAAAAGAAGTTAGTTTTAAAATTATTAAAAGCCTTATTAAATATATTATTAGCTATTAAATATATTTTTATTTTTATAATAATACTACTAGATTATATTATTATAGTATTTTTTAAATTATTTTATAAAAAGTTATTTTATAAAGGATTAAGAGATAAGAATCTTAAAGATTTAGTTATTATTTATATTAAAGAAGAAAGAGATTATTAAGATTAAAAAAGTTATAAAATAATAATAAAAAATAATAATAAATAGTATTAAAAGATATATTTAAAATAAAGTAATAATAATTATTAAAAAGTTATAAACTAGTAATAAAATTAAGTAATTTAATAATAAAAGCTAAAGGCTTATAATTTATTAAACTTAAATAAGAGAAAACTTTAATATTATAAAATAGCTATTATTAAAGCTACTAAGGCTATTTAGAAAAAAAAGGAAAATAAATAAATAACTTTCCTATTAGTATTATAAGCTAGTAGCCTTAATCTTTAAATTATATACTAAGGTATATATAATACTTATAAACTCTTACTATACTTACTTAAGCTAATTAGTAATTTATTAATACTTAAATAATAATACTTTATAAAATACCTTAATAAAGTAAAGGAATTTAATAATTATAAATTTAACTATTAAGCTATATAATAAAAAACTATACTTAAAGTATTATTAATAAAGTAATACTAGTTTAATAGTATTATAAAAAACTTTAATATAATAAGCTATTACTTTTACTTATAAAAAGGAATATTTTAAAATAATACTAGTTAAAAATATTAAAAATAATAAACTATTTATAAAATTATACCTTATATAAAGCTTTGAATAAAATGCCTTTTAAATATATATTTAATTAAAGGCTAAATATTAAAAATATTAAAATAGTTAATATAATAATATAATACTTTATTTTATAAATATAAAGAAAAAGGCTTAATAATAAGAGAATTAAATATATTTTTTAAGCTTTATAAATAATACTATTATTATTTTCTAACTTTAACTAAAAGAGTAATTAGCTTATTAAATATATATTTTAAATTAAATATTATTTTTATATAAATAATAATAAAAACTTAATTTATAAAAATATAAATAAACCTTTTATTAATTAAAAAGAGATATTAAAAAATAAGCTTTACTTAATTTATAATTAATATCTTTCTTATTTAATTAAAAGATTAAGTAAAAATAATTAAGTAAACTAAACTATAAGAGAATAGTATTTTAAGATATTTAAAGCTTTATTATTTACTTTATAACTAGTTCTTATTATATAATATTTTAGCTTTTATTATATTAGCTATATTTTATATTAATAATATTAAGCTAACTATATATAAAAAAGCTAATTATAGCTTTTTTTAAAATAAATAATATAAAAAAATAATAAATAAAATATAAGCTTTTTAAAATAATAATACTTAAAAGCTTATTAACTTAAATCTTAATATAAATATATTATATAATAAATAAGTTTATAAGCTTAAATAAAAACTAAATAATTAAATTATTAAATATAAAATATTTTAAGTTATTTATAGCTTTAAGTAAATTACTAAAGTTAATTATATTAAAACTTTTACTTTTATAATAAAGTTAATAACTTATAAAGCTTTTTTTATTATAATAGCTATATTAAATTTTAAAATTAAGTAAATAAATATTAAAATAATATTCTTATATAATAAGATTAATAAAAATATATATATTAAATAACTAATAAGTTTTAAAAATAAATTTAATAAAGTTTATAAGTTAAAAAAGGCCTTTTATAACTTAAAGTAAGTATTATAAGTTTAATATAAAACCTTTATAAACTTTCTCTTTATTTTTAGCTTTTATATAATATTTATAAATAATAGTCTTTATTTAAAAAATAAAGTTTTTATTACTATTTATATAAATAACTTATTCTTAATTAAAAAAATAAGATTAAAATAATATAACTTAAAAATACTTTATATTAGTATTTTTTAATAATTAATTTAAAATTATATTATTTTTATTTTAAAATATATATATAATAAAATAAAGCTATATATATAATTATCTTTAATTAATAAAGCTATATTTAAAAATACTTTAGTAATTTAATATATTAAACTATATCTTAGTTTTAATACTAATAGTTAAAAAAAGGCTATAAAAAACTAAGAATAACTTCTTTAATTAATTAAATAAAAGAAAGAAGTATTAATTAATAATTAAGTTATTAATATACTTAATACTTAATATAAAACTAAATTTAGCTTATTTAATTTTTATTATTAATTATTATATTAGTAATTTTAATAAGTTTTATAAATAACTTATTAAGTAAATTCTTTAATATATTTAAGATATAAGGATTTTTACTTTATTTCTTAAAAGAATTTATAGCTATTATATAAATATAATAACTTTAATTAAGCTAGTAACTTAAATATTTATAAATTTATATTAAAATATATTTTAATATTAAGAGTAGTAAAATTAATTAATTATTAAAAAAATAAATAATAATAGCTTTATTAAGCTATAAGGCTAAGTATATAAATTAAATAAATATAATAAAAAAAGCTATTTAGCTATAATAGTTATTTATAAAATTATAAATTAATTTTAAAAAAAAAATAAAAAAGTTATTATTAAATACTTTATAAACTATATTATTAACTATATTATTAATATTAATTAAAAGCTTAAGCTTACTAAATATTATAATTATATATTATAATAACTAAAAGGCTATTACTTTAAATAAAAAACCTTATATTATAAAAAGCTTAAAATATAATATATTATATTATTATAAGTATATTAAGTATTTATATTAAAAAGTATTTTTTTATTATAAAATAGCTAAGAAATATATATTAGATTATAATATTAAAAGCTTAAGTAAATAAAAAAGAAAATAGCTTTTTAAAAACTTATATATAAGGCTTTTATAGCTATTTTTTTATATAAAATTAAAGTATTTTAAAACCTCCTTTTTAAAGCTTAAATTAAGCTATTTAAGTATTATAATAATTATAAGCCTAAATAGTAATATACTTTAATAACTTTTATAATATATAAAAATTATATATATATATATATATATATATATATATTTTAATTATTCTTTATATAATAAGCTTTATTATTTAAAAGATAAAATTAATTAAATTACT
>NW_020194806.1:0-4238 GCF_003025115.1 Trichoderma citrinoviride
TAAATTACTCTTTATAATAATAAAAGAGAATGTTTTAAAAAAATATTAATTAAAAGTATTAAAAACTATTAATTACTTTTATAATAAAAGTCTTTATTAAGCTCTTAATAAAATACCTTTTAAATATATTTTTAATTAATAACTTAATATATTAAATATTAAAACTATAAGGATATTAGCTTAATATTTTATTACTTAAGCTTAGTAAAAGAAGTTAAATAATAAAAAAGTTAAATATATCTTACTAGGCTTTATTAAAAATAGTATATTTACTTACTAACTTTAAGTAAAAAAGTAATTAGCTTATTAAATATATATTTTAAATTTAAAAAAGTTATAATTTTAATTATTATTAATAATACTTACTTTATAAAAACTTAAATTAATAATATAAATTTTAATTAAGTTATAAAAGAAAAGTAATATTAAAAGAATAGTTTAGTTTAATTAATTATTAAAGTTCTTATACCTTAGCTATATATAGTTAACTTAAAATAAATAAAGTTTAATAATAAAGTTTTAAAATATTTTAAACTGTAATATTCTTTATAAAATAAAACCTTATTATTTAATAAAATAACTACTATCTCTTTTTTTAATATTTTTATTTTAATAGCCTTAGCTAAAATATATATTAATAATATTAAGCTAAAGATATTTAAAAAAGCTAAGTATAGCTTTTTTTATAATAAATAGTATAAAAGAATATTAAATAAAATCTAAGCCTTAAAAGAAAATAAAACTTAAGACTTTATTAAGCTTAACTTTAAAATAAATATTTTATAAAAAAAATAAGTATATAAATTTAAAAAAAGACTAAATAACTAGGCTATAAAGTATAAAGTAAAATAAATAGTTAAAAGATTTAAGTAAATAGCTAAGATTAATTATATAAAGATCTTTACTTTTATTATTAAGCTAATAATTTATAAAGCTTTATTTATTATTATTATTATATTAAACTTAAAAATAAAATAAATAAATATTAAAACTGCTTTTTTTTATAAAAAGGTAAAAGAGGATATTTATATTAAATAACTAACTAGCCTTAAAAATAAAATAAAAAGAATATATAAATTAAAAAAAGCTTTTTATAACTTAAAGTAAGTATTTAAAGTTTAATATAAAGCCTTTATTAAGTTCTTTTTTATACTAGGCTTTTATATTATTATATTAAATAGCAGACTATATATATAAAATAGTATTTTTATTATAATTTATATTAATAACTTACTTTTTATTAATAAGAATAAAAGTAAAATCTTAAAGCTTAAAAAAGCCTTATATAATAATTTTTTTATAATAAATCTAAGGCTATATTATTATTATTTTAAAATCTAAATTTATTAAGATTAATAAGTAAAGATAATAATTTTTAATTAATAAAAATATATTTAAAAGATCTTTTAATAATTTAATATAATAAACTATACTATAGTATTAATATTAATAATTAAAAAGTAATTATAAAAGTTTAAAAATTATATTAGCTAATTAAATAAATAAAAAGAATATTAATTAATAATAGGCTTATTAATATACTTAATACTTAAGATATATTTAAACTTAGCTTATATTATATTAATTATTAGTAAATACTTTATTAAAAAGTATATAAATTATTTTACTTATTTTACTTTTATTAAATAAGTATATAGCTTTTACTTATGCCTTTAATTAAATTAACCTTTACTATCTTATATATTAATACTTTTTATATTAATATCTTTTATTTTAATACTCTAACTTAATAATATAAGAAAAGTAAAGAATAAGTTAAATTTAAGAATATAAGCTAAGCTTTTACTTAACTTATACTTTTTAAAAAATAGTAAATTTATATTTACTTTATTAACTTTATATTATTAATATTATTAAAAGTCTTTTTTTATATTCTTTTAAACTTTTTTACTAGCTATTTTTATATTAATAAGTTTTTTTAAACTTAAGGCTTTATAAAATATTATAAAGTGATTTTTTTAAATAGCTTAGTTAATATATTAATAACTATTTTATTTATAAGTATATATTTAAGTTTAACCTTTTTTTTTATCTTTTTTATAAATTAAATAATATTAAGTTTTTATATATTTTAATTTTTTATAATTTATAAGGTTTTTTATAAGTATAATTACCTCTTAATTATTATATAAATAATTATAGCACTTAGTAAGGCTTTAGTTAATAATAATAATAATAATAATAGCTTTTTTTTTTAAATAATTAATTTTTAATTTTATAAAAAGTCTTTATAATTAAATAGCTTTTTTTATTATATTTATTTATATTATAAACTTAGCTTTATAGCTAAATAATATAGTTATAGCTTATTTTTTAAATAACTAGTTAATTTTATTACTTTTAATATTAAAAATATATTTTAAAGTTAATTAATAAGTATTTAAGTCCTTAGCCTAGTTAAAGTTATTATAGCCTTTTAATAATTATAAATTTTTATAAAAGACTAAATATAAGTTTTTTAAACTTTAATTATATTTTAAAATTTATTTAACTACTTATTTATAAGAGTTATTAAAGTTATTAATAAAATATATAATAATAAAAGTAATATATACTAAGTCTAGCTATATTTTTAATATAAAATATATTAAAAAGCTAATTATTAATTAATATTCTTTTTTTTTATTTAGTTAATAAAGAAATTTACTTTTAGCTTTTTTATAATCTTTTTTTAACTATTAATATTAATACTAGTATATAGTTAGTTATATTATATTAATAAAGGATTTTTTAAATATAGCTTTATTAATTAAAGACTATTATTTAAGCTTTTTTATTTTATTAAATATATATATTAAGGTAATAATAGTATAGTCTTAAGTTAATTATAAAAAAATATTAATATAAAGTATTTTTAATTTTTAAGATTTTTAGCTTAATTTTTTTAATTAATAATAAGTTATTTATATAAATAGTAATAAAAATATTATTTTTAGTATAAAAGCTATTATTTAATAATACTATATAAAAGCCTAAAGTAATAAAAAAGTTAATAAGTATTTTATATTAAATCCTTAATACTTATTTTAAATTATATAATACTTTTTTAAGTTTATAAACTTATTTTAAATTATTTCTAAGCTTATAAGTTATTTAATATAAATATCTTTTTTAATATTATTATATAAAAAAGCTATTTTAATATTTATTTACTTAATCTTTAAGTTTAAAATAGCTATTATTATAAATAAGGCTTTATATATTATTAACTTTATTATAAATATAAATATCTTAATATAATTAACTTTAGTAATTTACTTAAAGCCTTAAAGAACCTAATAGGCCTTATATTTAGTTATTTAATTATTTAGTTTTTTTTTTTAGCTTATAAACTTATTTTCTTTATAAATTATTTATATTAAGATTAAAATTAATAAGTTCTTAAATATTATTATCTTTTAAAGCTTAAATTTTATTTATTATCTTTTTTTACTATTAATTTTAAAAAAAGCTATATTTTACTTTATAAGTTTAATATTATTAGCTTAAGACTTAAATAAGGCTATAAATATAAGAATATTATATAAAGACTTTTTACTTTAAGTTAAATACTAAAGCTTTAAGTATTTTAAAATATTATTATTTTATATTTTAAGTTATTTAAAAATATTAAACTTTAGCTTTAATTAAAATATTAATTTACTATTTATAATTTAAAATAATATTATAATAATTATAAACTATATTAAGCTAATTTTTTAATATTATTTTTTAAATAATAGCTAGCTTTTAGTTTATATATTTATAAATTAAGTAATTATTATAAATAATAAAAAGATAATATTTAATTTAAAGTATATATTTAAAAAGCTAATTACTTTTTTACTTAATATAAAAAGATAGTAAATAGTATTTTTTAAAAAGCTTAAAAGGGTATATTTAATACCTTTATTATTAAGTTTCTTCTTTAATACTTATAATATTAAATACTAAGTAATAATCTTAATAATCTTAATATTTAAAATATTTAATTATTAACTAAATATAAGTTTAAATAGTATTTTATTTAATACTTTATATAAGCTATAATTTTATAAGTAATTAATAAGTTTAAAAATCTTTAATTAATATTACTTTAATATATTACCTTTTATTAATATTAATAATAGCTTATTATATATTATAATATTAAAGTTTTTTATAATATTATTAAATTAATATTACTTTATTAAAAATATTTTTAATATAGTTTTATATTATATAGCCTAAAGGTTAAA
>NW_020194807.1:0-4219 GCF_003025115.1 Trichoderma citrinoviride
AAAGCTTAATTATTAAAATTAAAATTATTAAATATTAATTTTAATTAATTAAGTTAAATTATTATATAATTTTTATAATATAAGTTTTATAAAATATAATAATTATATATTTATTATATTTTTAAATAATATAAATTTTTAAAAATTAAATTATATTACTTTTTTTATAAAGCTTATATTTTATTTTTAAAGCCTTAATTAGCTTATATATAATATCCTTTATTTTTTAATAATATATAATAATAATAATATTTATATAAAAGTATAAAAATAGCTTTTTATCTTTTATATAAAAAAGGTAGCTTTTTTTAAAATAAGCTTTTAAGCTTAATAAAAAAAGCTTAATTATAAATTCCTTATATTATAACTTTAATAAATCTTTTAAATTATAAAAGGCTTTTTTAAGTTTTATAAGCTTTTTAGCTTTATAAAAGCCTTATAGTATTTTATATATTATAAGAATATTTTATTTATTATACTTTATATTTAAAATAGTATTTTTAATATTATATTATTTAAGCTTAAGGTTAAATTTAATTACTAAAGTAATTAAAACTTAAAAGAAATATAATATAAGTATTATTATATAGGTTTTTTTAATTATTAAGCTTTTTAAAAATCTTCTTAAATTATAAGTTTTATTTTATACTTTTTTAAGTTATTATTTTATTTAAATTTATAAAAAAAAATACTTATTTAATTAAAATTAGCTTTAACTTAGCTTTTTTTTATTAATCTTTTTTTAACTTTTTTTAATTATTAATATATTTATTTCTTTTTATATAGCTTTTATAAATTACTTTTTTAAAAAATACTTTAAAATCTTATTTTAACTTTTTAATATTTTAATTAAATTATAAATATTTTTAATAAGTTAATTTAATATATTTTATTTATTTCCTTATTATATTATAGCTTTAAGTATTATAAATATAATTATAAAGCTTAATAAGTTATTTTTTTAATTAAAGCCTAATTAAGCCTTTTTTTTTAATTTTTTATAATAAAAAAACTTATTAAATATAATATATACTTTTAAGCTATTACTTTAACTTTATTAATTAAACCTTTATAATAATAATAAAGTTATTTTTTTAATTTATTACTTTTTTTACTTTATACTTTTATATAATTTATAGCTTTATTATTTACTTAATATATTTTCTTATTAATTTTTTAATTTTATTAAATTAAATAAATTTTTAAAAGTAATATTAATTATAAGCTTATTATATTTTATATCCTTTAGTTATATACTTTTTAAATACTTTTAGACTTTTTATATATTATATATTATATATTTATTTTAAAGGTTTTTTTTAATATTTATAGCTTTATTTATTACTAGCTTTTTTTATTAAAAAAGCTTTATTTAATAGCTTTTTAAGCTTTTTTTTATAATTTTAAGTTAATTATTAAGCTTTTTTAAATAAGGTTTTTATTAATAAGTATATTTTATAATAATAAAAGGTATTTTAACTTATTCTCTTTTACTTATTTAAAAAGCTTATTAAGCTTTTTAATAAGTAATTACTTTACTTTTTACTTTTTTAAATAAAATATTATTTTATTAAATTTAATATTCTTTATTATAAAAACCTTTTTAAAGTAAAGAATTTAAATCTTATATATATTAATAGCTTTATAACTTATTAAATAATTAATTATCTTCTTAAAGTTTATTTTAAAATACTTTTTTTTAATTTTAGCTTTTTAATTTTAATATAATATATAAGCTTTATAGCTATATAAATATTTTTTATTTTAATTAAGTTTTAAATTTATATTAAGCTTTTAAATAGCTAATAATATATATAATTAAAACTATTTTTTTAATTTATATATTAATATTTATATATTATATATATATAAAAGGCTAATATTAAGTAAATAAATAATAATAAAAGTGCTTTTAATTTATAGCTTTTTAAGTAAATTAGCTTTTTTAAATATTTTAATAAACTTAATTATTATAATATAGCTAAAATACTTAATTTTACTATTTAGCTTATATATATAAAAAAGTATAAGCTTAAAAATAATTCTTTTTCTTTTACTTAGCTTTAATAATATATAATATTATTAATTATTATAATAGCCTTTTTATTATTTTAATAAATTTAATATATTAAAAGTTTAAATTATTTCTTAATTAAGTAATTAAAATAGTATAAAATATTAAAAATTATTTATAATTATTTATTAGCTAAATAATATATATATAGCTATTTATTATACTCTTTTTTAATTATAATAAGCTATTTTAAATTATTAAACCTTAATTTATAATTTTAAAGATTTTAATAAATATATTAAAAAAGATATAATAATATATAATTTAATAATCTTTTTAAAATAATTTATATTATATATATTAATATATATATAAAGTATTTTAAATATTTAATTCTTTTTATTTATATATTTTAAATATAAACTATAAGTATTTATATTATTTATAAGCTAAAATACTTTAAGTAAAAGTATTATAATAGCTTTAAATTCTTTTAAAGTTTTAAAAAATCTTTATTTAATTATTAAAAGTATATTATAAATATAAAAACTATTTTTATAACTATTTATATTTTTAAATAATATAATAAAAGTATATATATAATTAATAATTATAAAAAATATAAACTTAATAAAGCTTATATTTAAAAAAAACTAAGTTATATTACTTACTTAGTTTTTTTAAAAGTATATTTATTTTAAGTAATTTAAAGTATAATAAGTAGTTTTATTTATTATATTAAATACTTTTTATTTTAATCTTTACTTTTAATATAATATTAATATAAAAGCCTTTAATAATAGCTATATTTTTAATATAGTATTTATTATATTAAAGCCTTTTTTATTATTAAAAATCTTCTTAAGCTTTTAAATACTTTTTTTAATAATTAAAATCTAGCTTATATTAGCTTTAATTTAATCTTTTTTATTTATTTAAAATAAAAAAGCCTAGCTTAATAAATTAATACTTTTAATAAAGTATATTAATTTATAAAAGTTAAAAACTATATTATAACTTAATAAATATATATAATTAAGTATTATATATATATTAATAAGCTTTTTTAAGCTTATAATTTAAGTATTTAATATAATAAAAATTATCTTAAAAAGATAGTCTTTTTTAAAAGAATTTAAAATAAGGATTTTATTAAAGTTAATATCTTTTTTTAAAAATTTAAATATAGCTTTATTTATTAATTTTTTTAAGTATATTAAGTATATTAATAATTTACTTTTTATTAAGAAGATTTCTTAATTACTTACTTACTTTTTTAATAAAGTAATAATTTAAAATTAAGTAATTTTTAAGGCTTTAATTATAATTACTAGTTTTTTTTAAATAAAAAGATTTATATTTAAATTAATTTTTATAATTATTTTATTTAATTTATTTATTAAAAGCTTAATTATTATAATTTAAATAGTTTTTAAAAGTTAAATAAGCTTTTTAGCTTATTAGCTTTTTTTTTATAATTATTAAAAATTAATAAAAATATTATTTTATATTAATTAAAAAATATAAGTTTAAAAAAATTAATATTAATATACTTTTTAAGCTTAATAAGCTTTATATATACTTATATAAATATAAATTATATTTAAATAATATTAAAAAAGTTATTAATAATTATATAAGCTTAAATTTTAAAAATCTTATATATTAATATCTTAAAGTAAGCTTTTAATTATTAAGTATATTATTACTTAAGCTTTAAATTTATATATAATATATTTTTAAGTATTATTAAATACTTATTTTTAATATTTTTATAAATACTTAAATTACTTAAAATAATAAATAACTTTAAGGCTTTAATAATAAACTAAGTTAAGTATTTTATTATAAAAAGGTTATAATCTTTTAGCTATATAAAAATATATTAATAAATACTTTTATTAATTATAATAAATATTTAATTTTAAATTATATTATTTACTTATTTATATATTATTTTAATAATTTAAAATTATTATTTATAATTAATAAGCTTTTAATAAGCTTTTTATTTTTTATTAAAAGTTAATATTACTTTTTTTTTATATTAAAAATCTCTTTTATAAAGGCTTTAACCTTTTTAAGATTTAAGTTAATAACCTTAAGCTTAAAAAGATTATTTAATTACTTAATAAGCTTTAAATTAATATATTTTTAAATACTTTTAATTATAATATAAAAGTATAAAGTATATAATTAAAAAAC
>NW_020194808.1:0-4076 GCF_003025115.1 Trichoderma citrinoviride
ATTTATATATTATTTTAATAATTTAAAGTTATTATTTATAATTAATAAGCTTTTAATAAGCTTTTTATTTTTTATTAAAGGTTAATACTACTTTTTTCTTTATATTAAAGATTTTTTTTTATAAAAGCTTTAATCTTTTTAAAGTCTAGGTTAATAACTTTAAGCTTAAAAAGATTATTTAGTTATTTAATAAGCTTTAAATTAATATATTCTTAAATACCTTTAGTTATAATATAAAAGTATAAAGTATATAATTAAAAAACCTATTAATTAAAAAGCTTAAGCTTAATAAAGGCTAGTAATTTAATTAATCTTATTATTTAAGTAATAAAGTTTATTATATAAAGGATAATTAAAATATATATATATAATCCTTATATATTATAAAAGTTATTAAAATATATTACTACTTAAGCTTATAATTATTATAATACTTAAATAGCTTAAATTAAGCTTTAAAAAGAAGGTTTTAAAATACTTTAATTTTATATAAGAAAATAGCTATAAAAGCCTTATATATAAGTTTTTAAAAAGTTATTTTCTTACTTATTTAGCTAAGCTTTTAATATTATAATTTAATATATATTCCTAGCTATTTTATAATAAAAAGGTGCTTTTTAATATAAATACTTAATATATTTATAATAGTATAATATACTATATTTTAAGCTTTTTATAATAATAAAAATATAAATTATTTACTTTTTTATATTTATAAATATATTATAAAATTATAACTTTTTTAAGCTAAAGCTATAAGCCTTTAATAATAAAATTATATTAAACTTATTTAATATTTATAAACCTTTTATATTAAGATTTATAATAAATTACTTTTTTTTAATAATATTTTAATACTTTTATTTATTAATATTATATTTATATATATAATAATATTATATTTCTTATTTTAAATTATAAATAAATATAGCTTTATTTTATTTAATTATTAATTAGCTTTTTTATAAATATTTTTTAATATATATTAAAAGTTTATACTTTTTTTTAACTTTATATAATATTTTTTTATTTTTTTAATTATTATTATTTTTACTTTATAATATTTTTTTATAATTATAATATTTTTATTATAACTCTTAGTTTATTTAAAAAAAAAGTTATTTTTTAAAAAAGACTTTTATATTATAAGTTTTTATAATAAGAAATAAAACTAAAAATAAAAATTTTATTAAGAAAAGTATATAAATAATATTTAATAAAAAAAAAGAAAAATATTTTAAATAATATATATTTTTATTATATTTTTTTAATACTTTAATTTAATAATTCTTATTTTTAGCTTTATTATAACTTTATTACTAACTTAAATATAAATAAGTTTTATATTAATAATATATATAATATTTAATATAATAATAATTAAATAACTTTATTTACTTTTATTAAAAAGTATTAAATATAATTCTTTTTACTTTTTTTATATTTTTTTATTAATTTATTATTATTTACTTTAATTAAAATACTATAAGTAATATTAAATTACCCTTTATAATTTAAAATTACTTTTAAAATTAAAAATAATATTAAATTTAAATTTCTTAAAGTTATTTATCTTTTATTATAATAATATATTAATTATAAAATAGTCTTAAGGCTAGTATAAAAAAAATATAGTATTAATAATAATAAATAATAATTAAGCTAAGCTTAAATAAAGTATTTATTACTTAATTATAAATAATAATAAAAATATAATAAGCCTTTAAAGTAAATTTAGCTTAAAGATTAATTTAATTATAATTAATATTTTTAATTATTTAATTTATATATAAATTATAAAAATTATCTTTAATATTATACTTAAAAAAGTATAAAAGATTATTTACTTTAAACTTAATATAACTATAATATAAAAATATAATAAAGTCTTTTTATATATAATATAAAAAGACTTTAAAAACTTAATTGAAAAAGCTATTAATAAAAAAAATATTAATTATAAAAACTTAAGTAAATATAACTATTACTTTTTTAAGCTAATAGCTTAATAATTACCTTTTAAAGCCTATACTTATATACTTTAATTATAAAATAATAATCTTAAGCTTTTTTATTATAAAACTTTTTAAAAGCTATATTTTAATTAAAATAATATAAGCTATTAATATAGCTATTTACTTTAATATTATAATAGCTATATATTAACTTTTTAATAATAATATAATAATTACTTTTTAAAGCTTTATTAATAATTATTATTATAATTTATTTTAAGCTTATAATATATTTAGCTTAAAAGCTAAATTATTTTAATATATATAAATACTTATAGTTAAATATATCTTTTTTTTTAATAACTTAAATAATAATAAGCTAAAAAAAATATTAAAAAAGGCTAATAATATTATTATTATTTAAGTTTATATAAAGTAAAATTATTATAAAAATAATATAAAAGTAACTTTAATTTTAAATATTAATAAAGTTTATTAAGCTAATTAGTTTTATAATTTAAAGCTTATTTTTAATATTTAGCTATTTAATATTAAACCTTTTATTAAAAAAATATAGCTTTAATAATATTATAATTACTTTTAAATTAAATATATTATAAAATTTTATAAAGCTACTTAATATTATAGCTAATATAAAGCTATTTTATATATAAATAAAGAATATAATACTTTAAGACTAAAGTGCTTACTTTACTTTAAAAAATATTTAATATAATTATAAACTTACTTTAAAGTCTAGCTATATATAATTTAAGTATAAAAAGCTTATATTTAAAAGCTTTATTAATTTATAAAATTAAAATTAATAAATATTAATATATTATTTACTTTTTTTTTTAATTTACTTTTATAATATTATTATTTTAGCTTATTATTAATTACTTTTAAAAAACTTTAACTCTTTTTTAAATAATTATAGCTAATAGTAAAAAAAAGGCTAAAAAAGACTTTTTTATATTTATATTATACTTTTTTAATTTAATTAATAGCTTTTTAAATATTATTAATATTTTATTTTAAGATTAATAAAGTTATTTTAATAAAATATAAAAAGGTTATTAAAGCTTATATACTTAGCCTTAGTTAATAAAAGTAAGTTTAATATTATTACTTTATAAAAACTTAAAATAATATTATATAATATAAATAAAAATAATAATCTTTTATACTTAAGCTAAAGTAATTATACTTTAATTAATAAAAGTAATTAAATAGTAATTTATATATATAAATAATATAGCCTTAAGTTATAAATATATAAGGCTTAGCTTAATTAATATAATATTACTTTTATATATATAAATATAATAGTCTTTTTTATTTATTTACTTATTCTTATTTATAGTAATTTTTAAATTAGCTTTTTAATTAAACTTTTAAAAAAATTAATATAGTTTTAGTATTTTTTTTTAAATAACTTTAACTTTTATTACTTTTTATAAAATACTTATAATTAAACTATATATAAAAGCTATATTTTTATTTTATTAATAGCTTAATAATAACTTAGCTTTTTAACTTTTAAAAAAACTTAAATTTAATATTTTTATAATATATATAATAATATTATTAACTTTATATAAACTAGCTATAGCCTTTTAATAATATATAAAAAAAACTATACTTTAATAAGCTTTAATTATATTTTATAAATTATTTATATTAAAATTAAAAAATAAACTATTATAAATCTTAAACCTTATAGCCTAACTTTAATATTAACTTAATAAAAGTATTATTATAATTAAAAGCTAAGCTTAATTTAATTTTATAATAGCTAAGGCTTTTATAAAAACCTTTTAATAAATTAATTAATATATAAACTAAATTACTTAAAATTTATAAAATATTACTTAATTAATTACTTTAGCTTAAAAAGCTAATAGTTATAATTAAGTATTATAGTAAATAAAAAAGATTAAATAAGCTATTAAAATAATATATTATATTTATAAAGCTTATTTTAACTATTACTTTTTAAATATTTAAAAATAAAAAATAAAACTAAAAAAGTATTAACTTTAAGCTATAGCTAGTATAAAATAAAGTATATAATAAAAATTACTTTTTATAATATATTATAATATAAAAAAAATATAA